>NC_056729.1:262317918-262420418 GCF_019279795.1 Protopterus annectens
CTGGACAAACAACAAAAACAATAATGGGGGAAATGCAACTTCAGTTCTCACTTCTTCACCATAGCTCACAACTGTTAGAAAAACAAATCTGAACAAAATTCAGAAATGGTGGTGGTTAAGGACTTTAGGCTCTTCTTACCCTGAAGCAAAGGTACAGGGTTTGAGCCTGAACACCTATACCCAGTAGGTGCATTATGTGGGGGGCATACATACATGCACAGATATATATCAACACAAGAATTGAACATCGGGTTATAGTATCAACACAAGAATTGAACATTGGGTTATAGCAGTCCAGCTTCTTGAATGGCAGTAGGTCATAAGCTTGTCACCTGAACCTATGAAGTTTGAGGGTTGAAGACACTGGACAGAAATTGTGTACTGTATTTATTAAAATCTATGTTATTATTTACAAAGGTAGCCTCACAGTTAGACGTTAACCGTTTGATTCTCAGTTAAAGCGTCTACTGTGTGACGACATGCGTGAATGGGCGTTCCTTCGTTGAAGGTTGTGCATTAGGCCTGGCAAGCCAGCATGTAAAACTCTACTGCCAATCATTAGCGGACCGGAGTTCCGCTGTGGCGACCCCTAACCGGGAAAAGCCGAAAGACACACACACACACACACACAAGGCAAGCTATTACCAAGGAAAGATAGGTAAAGTATGAATGTGGACAAACTAACACATTGGAAACTAACCAATTTACCAATGAAGAATAGATAAGTCTTCACATATCTAATGAACATTAAGTGCCAAAGAGTGAACCTTAATTATGTTGGATAAGCAAAGTCATGCCCCTAAAATGATGCACGAGCATAGCCATTCTTAAACCATAACTGACAATCTGTCATGTACCCCACAATGAATCCCAGGCTTATGTGACATCCCCAGAAGTAAGCACCAATTGTCACTCTCCAAAATCAGATGATCTCACTGAAGATGGTCTGAAAAACCAAGTAGAAGACTTCAGGCAATACATAAGTCCAAAGATGCTATTCGCACTGCCTTAGGAGAAAACCCTGTGGAGATAAAGTTTGCAGGGGGAGAAAATATTACTCTGAATTAAAAAAAAAATTATATTGTGGTAATTAGAAGTCAAAATGTCTTTATTTTTTTTTTAAATGGAAGTTTACATCATCAAGAAAGTAAAAAAAATTGCAAAATGGAATGAAACAATTATTGTAAAGAGCATTACTGAATTTTTGAACATTAGTCTTATAACTATAGTATGCTGGGTTACAGTTATTAGTAACTGTAGCATTGCTGTATTATTAAAACTGATAAATACCAGCTAAATTACATTAGCTCTGTGATAGAGAAAATTCAAAGCCCTGACTTCTATCTAGAAGACCCAGAATTATAGGGCCTTGAGACCTGGAAGAGACAAAGAAGGAGGTCAGGAGTCATCAGCACATGCTATATTGTCCATCCATGTGGAGAGACGTCCAACCCATTATATGACTGATTCCTGATAGAGGAAGAGTTTTGGGCATGCAGCACAACATGCCAAATAGCAGCACCCATTCAGTTGTCTGGAAGCCAGGGTTAAATGTGCAAAGTAGTATGTGCACATCATCAGGCAATATTGCTGGATGTCAGCTAATGTAAGGCTGCCATGAGACATGTATACATACGTTAGGAAAATAAAATATTCACCCTACATGGCTGCCTGAATTACAGCCTGTTCATTGTTCAGTTCTTACCCCTTACAGGGAAATGACGAGGCAAGCAACTGGAAGAGGCTTGAATAGTTGACAGACATAAGAAAAAAGGAACATTAAAAAATAAATAAGCAAGTAGCATCCAAGTGCAGTTGCTTTTACAAGCAGCAATACATACACCCACACAAACACACCTTACCTGATAATCCATTCACCCGATTGCCTTCACACACCTTACCTGATAATCCGTTCACCCGATTGCCTTCACCACAATGATAATCCATTTGCGATCACCACAACAATAATCCATTCGTGATTGACTTGCCCTTCCACTCACTACAACCAGCAATGATTATCCATGTGGCTGCCTCCACCATAATGCACATTTCCCGCTTGCAGCCAGCCAGCTGGACATGATGTGATCTGATGATGTGAGCTGAATTCCAACTGGCTGACTGACAGCATACTTAAAGGAGCCAACGCTGTTTAAAAAAAGAAAAATATGTAATTTTGATTTAATTAAAAGAAGTTGTACTGAAATCAGTACAGTGTATATGCCTCCCAACATCCCTGCATGAATGGATGTGTTTAATGAGCACCTAAGAACAACCACAAGGTTAGGGTGGCTTTTCTTAGTGTAAGAAGTCTAAATAAGATAAGCATTTTATATAACTACATCTACTATGTTACCTATACACAATAGCTTGTGTTTATCTGCAAAACAAATATTCCCTTGAGTACAGATAAGCTGCAAATATGTTTATTCGAGGAGCATGGTAAATCCCTGACAACATGGAAAAGGTCAGCATTTCTTCAAGAGAGCAGCCCTCTCCCTCAGCACATTGAACAAGCAGGGTGCCTTCCCACGTACTTATTGTAGTTTTCTAATTCCTACTCCTGTGTTTCTCCACTTTGGAAGCAACAGCAGTCATGCTTAAAAGAAAAAAGCAATGATCAGGCTTCCTCTGTTATCTACTAATCTCACAGTAGCATTTCTCTATATAGTTTGAGCCATTACATCTTGCTACAATGAGAAGAGAGCAGAACCATCTTACTGATGTACAAAATCAGATACAAGTTAACTCAGGAACTGCAGTTTCAGTAAATGTGAAAATCTCAAAAACTGTTTGCAGAAACTACTCATTCTGAACTGCGGATATATACTTTTGTCTTGGGGGTAAATCCCCCGGTACACCCATACCCCCTGAATCTATATATGTCAACTCTGATGTCACACAAGAGTGGAAAAATATGAAAAATGCATGATAGGTGAAGCTAATTTGGGGAACATTTCTGGACCTTTTTACTCAAACTATGACCAAAGACTTAACAAGAACCCTATAAAATCATGTCAGGCATATGTCAAGGACTTATCCCTAACAAGAAAGACAGGGATGAAGGCAACACCACCCTGTATGGGCTAGATGCCTCCTGGAACTTCTAAAGTACTTCTTCACACAGAGAGTTTTAAGTCATTTGGTGTTAAAGAGGGAGTCGATAGACATGTTACTTACAGCCAAAATGCTAGGGTTGCACATTTTATCTCAGCATCCCAATAGCTCAGATTTGTTACACACACTTCAGTGTTGATTGTGTTTTGGCATAGAAGCACTTAGGAAATTATTAAGTGCATTAGAAATGGAATGCCAGAAGCAGTTATTATCATCAACATGTAAAGCAGTAGCAACTAATCGACAGAAGATCTTCTGAGGTGACAAATATATCCTAGTGTTTAACTCTGATAAAATGATAGTAGTACAAAGAGGCAAGTAGGCAATTAGCTTAGTTCAGGTGGGGAGAACTGTATGAAAAGGTTGAATTCTGCATAGAAGTCATTTACAAATAATACAGAGATGGCATTTGCTAAAGTGAAATGAGTGAAAAGAAGTTAAGACAAAGGGGTGATGACTTAAAAGTTTTTCTGCATTTTACTGAACGTGTATATACGCAGTACAGCTTTTTAGGGCAACAGAACCAAATCAATCCATTTTGAATTAGTAAGAAAATAATGTAAAGGAAAGACAGTGTGCAGTATAAAGGGAGTTAATTGTACTACAGCTGTAATAGCAAATGTGTATTACTGTAGTTTGTTTAAAAATTTTTAATCATTTTCCAGTTAAAAGAGGTATTAGGGTGTGATTGTGGTTAACAAATCAGAACAGAAAAGAATACAGTGTGAGTGTGTGTGTGTGTGTGTGTGTGTGTGTGTGTGTGTGTGTGTGTGTGTGTGTGTGTGTGTGTGTGTGTGTAAGAATAGTTAGGGCTAACCCCAATCCGAGAACTAGGATAGCAGTAGTGTAGAACAGAAGCCTAACTAAGCAATCCAGCCCAAAGTAATACACACATTTTTTACCTAGAAATGTCTTTAAGAAGTTAGGTAAGAAAGTTCAGATCTTACAAGTCAAGGTTACAGAATGGAAAGCCTTTCACTCCTTTGAAGCTATGAACTGCCATAGTTAATTAACATATGCAGTGCACCTAGACTGTGTACAGGTAGTCTGGTGGGATCAGACAGAACTATCAAAAACCACCAGCCCTTGTAAGCAAAGCCTGCAGTCAGAAATCTGTCACAGCATGCATAAAGGACAAATTGATGTGCTGTTTGCAAAAGGAATAATATCCAGCAGCAGACACCCAGTAAACTTATACAGAAACAACATAAATAGGAACAACAATGATTCCACAAAATAGATATTAATAAAGAATGCACATAATAAACTGAAATACATAAACAGCAAACAAAAACAATTGTAAATATGGTGTTGTAAGAAGCATCCTTGGACTGTAATTTACTCACCAGATAGCCTCTTAGTAAACCCTGTGGTGATCAGCCTTCTGTTATCAGATCACTGACTGACAGTTCTGTGTAATTATGGCAGTTAAGGACTAATTCAGAAAGTAAAATAAAGCAGAAGCTATGTACTACCTTGTAACAAAGCACTAATGCAGTTATTTGAATAGTCTGCAATGCCTTTGCCCACTTAGGTATGTTGTGTTTCAGAGTAATAAGAGTGAAGTGCAGAAAATAAATGGTTTGGCTCTGAGACAGACAGCACATAATGGCAAACACTGAGTCTGCATAATGCATAAATAATTGTGTAACAACTTGACATTAGTCCTAACTACTGGGACATCAAATGCAGAAGCCACAATATCTGGTCTGACTTCCAGAGTTTAGTACCTTCCAGAGTTTAGTACCTTTTCTCATTCAGTCATGATGGAGAGCTATCTATCACCGACATCAAGATGTTCCTATGAGACCATCTTCTACCCATACAATTTTAAAGCATTCTTTACCAAAAAACATAGGGCATCTATCCTCAAAGCTAAAGAGTATGGCCCTGTGTTAACTCTTGAAGAGACAGAAAGAGAAAGACCCTCAAATTCCAGACTGAACTGAGGCCTGAGGCCATGTAGCCATGTAATAGAAGACAAATGGTAGCTTATATAAGGACTGTATGCCACACCCCAGTCTAAGATGATGAAATACAAAATGAGGAGGCGTTGTGGGAATAGTATGGCAGCAGTGAACATCTAGTGTTATGGTAGAGTAAGTGGTTATACACTTATGCTTATGTTCTTCATTTATACCACAGTAAGTTCAAAGTACTGGGATGATTTCTAGACCTCATGAGAATGGGGAGGTAGGCTAGAAGGAATGGCTAGTTTGCAACATACCATCGGAGTTTGTTCAAAGCTGTGATGCCCATGCATTGGCCCAGTAATCAAGGAGCCTCAATCCTCACCACTAACACCAGTCATGGGCGTGTACATTGGTAAGAGTAACAAGTACACACACAGTAAAGTACAATTTCTCTTAAGGGCACACAGAGATCACAGTCAGTCTGGGGCTGGCTTCTTCCTTTCTCTCAAGATTCCCAATAAGACTCCCAACTGGCACAGCTATGAGTGGAGTCCTTAGCCAGGCTTCCAAGCCAAGTCCTCCCAGCACTCCATCTGTCCAACCAGTGCTTCATGTCCCTGCCCAAGTAGCAGACACACACACACACACACACAGACACACACACACACACACACACACACACACACACACACACACACACACACACACACACAGACACATGCACCACACACACACACACACACACACACACACACACACACACACACACACACACACACACACACACACACACACACACACACACACTTTAAGATATGATTTATATACAAACACAGAGTCACTCCTGGGGAAGGCTGGCACACTAGGTATGCCCCTTCTGCCTAGGCTATAAGGTAGTAATTCACTGCCACCAGAACTCCTACTTATCAGCTACTATCATCTGCTATAAGGCCCTTCCCAAAGGGTGACCAATTTCACTGTGTAATCATACTGTTATCCAATTAGTATGAGCAGAACTTTTAAGGCTATTGGAGTGGCTTGGATAGTATCAGTAAATACATGCAAGTACTCCAGAGCTTAAATTATCTCTACACAAAACAGTCATAGTTGAAAGATTTAAAAATATTTAATTATAAATAATAAAAACACAAGACAAATCTTTTCAATTCAACACAGTGCTAGTCAAGAGTTCAGAAATGATAGGAAACTTTAAAACAATATTGTTGGATAGTCTGACATAAATATAGAAAACAGACTAAATCTGATTGAACTAAAAGAGAGAAGCAACTCTCCGCTGAAAATACCTCTCACCAAAAACAAGGAACCAAGTAATAACAGCAGTAAGAGGTAAAACCACGATGTAGACCATCTTCTAAATAGCAAGGTTCCAAGAAATAGGGACGATATAAATCCAAAATCAATTTATTACAGGTAGAGATGAGCGCTTTCGCGTAGTGCTGGCTACGCTTCTTCAGAACTTTCAGCACTACGCGAAAGCGCTCATCTCTACCTGTAATAAATTGATTTTGGATTTATATCGTGCCTATTTCTTGGAACCTTGCTATTTAGAAGACGGTCTACATCGTGGTTTTACCTCTTACTGCTGTTATTACTTAAATCTGATTGAAGTCCTATCTAGTTCTAAGAACAATACTGTTCTAAATAAACTTACATACATACAGAGCAAAGGCAGGGTGCTGGTGATGTCACTTCTGAAGACAAATGCAAAATGCTCTCTCTTTCTCTCTGAGATCTCTTAAATTGATAATACATCACTGCTGACTCATTTTAGATTACATCACTCTTGACATTTCTCTGGTTTCCAGGCTACCAGAAACTGTAAAGTTACATTTCTAAGTTTTCTTAGTACGCTTGCACCTGGCCAAGAAGCCACAGCAATAAAATATATTATACATGTAAAACCTTGTAATGAACTCTGGTCTCAAAACAACAGATATAATTCCTTCATCCAGACCACCTGTCTCCAAGCTTTGAGATCAAACAGTCATAAAATGCTTTACTTTATCAGCTTTCTTCCAGCAGGGTGCACTGTGGTTACATTTTTGAAGTTCAGAACACATAACACAGTTTTTCTTACATTTAGTTTTCTTACATTTGTAAAACAACCTGTGGATTATATTAATATTTACAATGACATAGAATTATCTACAAAATTCTATCTAGTTGGGCTGGCAGTCTTTTAGTTTTTCACAAAAGCATGCGCAGCTCTTGTCCTAGAAGGGACGCCCAGTTTGTATTTTTGTAACAGTATGGACAGACTACCATGTAGCTGCTTCTATTATAATTTGAGTAATCACCCCATTTGGAAGGACACAGTGGTAGTTGCACTTCTTCTGATTTGGCCTCTAAGAGCTCCTCTATTTTCTTAACTTGGAGGCATAACAGAATGAGAAACAGTTTGCCAATCATTTGCAAATTGTCTGTTTGAACATGGCCCTTCCCACATCTTTTGTTCCAAAGGATGCAAGCAACTGATTGGAACTTTGGGCCATCTTGATCCTGTTTGAATAATGTCTCAGTTACCTGATTATATCCAAGAAATGCAATATCATCTTATCTGTGTTTTACATAATGGGAAATAAGACAGGTAGCTTAGTGGTTTGATTGAGAGTGAATTTTCTGACTACTTTTGGCATAAAGGAGGACTATGTCCTTGGGGTAGACTAAAAATGGTACTTTACAAATAAGGACTTAAGGATCTGATACTCTTCTTACAGAGATGATGGCTAACAGCAAAGCCATTTTCTAAATTAGAAATTTAGGGGAGACTGTGACAATAAGCTCAAAAAGCATCTGGGTAACTTTGTACCCTAGAGTATATCTAATGCATTAAGTAGTTTTATCAAGATCTATGCGTTGTGATTTTCATGTAATGTATTATTATTGATAGCAATCTTTACTCTACTTTTTGTTTTGTTCTGACAGTGTGGTGTGTTTGTACCCAATCTGAGCCTTAAATAGATTCTTAGTGGATCACCACTCTATCCTAGTTAATAAATAAACAAGCAATTTTTTGTCTGTGTGGACCCCCATTAGAAAATGTTTACCAGAAAGTATGCATGTTAATGATGGGTTCAAGGGGAGGTATGCTGAAATGACCAAAAGATGCATCTTAATGGAAGCATTGGTCAACCCTCTCTTAAACAGCTCATTTCCCAGTAGCAGGCATTCTGCCCTACCTAAGTAAGTTAAGCATGTCTGCAATAAGCTGGTGCCTGAAGGACAAGAGTGTCAAATCATCCAATATACATACTCTAAAGCCTTCAGGTTGGGGTGTGTGAGGACATTTTGTTCTCAGATAGGAGGTTCACCTGCAGGGACAGCCCCTGATGAACCCTCTGGACATTTCCTTGTAAAAGGAGAAAAGGTGCTACCAAGTTTAAAATGCTGCTATTAAGAGCATCTTTAGCCCTCTTTCCTACTTTTAAGTTGACCGCGGGGAGCAGTAAGACTGGAATAAATGCATAAAGGAAGAGCAGTGGCCATTTGAAAGTGAAGACATCCACTGCCCAAGCATCTTTGTATGGTGCTCTTGTAAAGACTACATAGTCATGACTATTCCCTAGTGCTGGAAGATCCTTATGGTACCCCAGAATTGCCCTTGTATTTTTCCTGCCATTTTTTCTTATAATGGTCTTTTCTCCTTTCAGTGGCCTATTGTTTCTTTGCCAGTAATAGTAAGGACCCGGTGTAGTTTTTGTCATACTTGGGCATAGGGGAGAGAAAGAATTACTTCACGGTTTGTAGAGTCTTATCCTTTTCAGCCATTTTCCTAAACATTTCACTAATGGGGCTCCGAGAAAGCAGTGGTATATTGAGGAGCTCCACTTTGACACCCTCTGTCAGGCATTTCTTCATATAACTGAAACCAGAATGCTGCATTTATAGCATAATAACCACACTCAGTAGTATGTTTTGCTGCCTTACAGTCCGGTGATTTCAAGATGTTTTGTCCTCAGGTCCCCCTCACATACTTCTACAGTATTCTTTACTTGATTCAAGACAGAAACTTGGTATTTAGTCATACATTCTAACATTTATGGGTCTGGAGGCTTGAGTGACAGCTGTGTAAACCTTCTTCCTTGTCATTTTGGAGAGTATTATGGGCAGGAACCAATTTGGACCCCTTCTGTGGATTTATAGACTTCAGTGCTGGATCTGTCACAGGTTTATTATAGAACTTATAGAACTCCTGGATTCAATAGAACTGGTCAGGATTCTTATGGGCAGGAGGCTGAATGAATGGTTCTTTCTGCATCTGAAGTCTCAGAAGAATATCAGCAAAATTAATTTGATATGAAGAAAACTCTGCTAGAAACCTTGTCTTGATCCATTCAACACCAGAAGTTAGTGTTCCAATGATATGGCTTTGTAATGGCACAATCAATAAAGAATCAGAGTAGTACACACAAGGAAATTCTAAGCATGTATAAGCAAAAATATCTTATTGTTACTTTCTGTATTACTATAGACTGATGGCCTATGCACAGTTTAAAAACTTCTTTTGTCACAGGGCAGGGGTGTCAGCCACACAGAAAAACACCATATGAGAGTAAACTGAAATAAGGTCCAGAAAATATAATAAATAAAGGCCTTGGGTTAGAGACTAATTCTTAGCTGCAGTTACTCCTAGGTCATAGAACGAATGCAGGTAAATTCCATAATGATCAAAACTAATCCCTAGATTTACTATTCTTTCATGCAGGACTAGCTTAGTCCTGCATTGAAGCAGCCGTTTAGGAGCAGGATGGCAGAGCACCATGCATATTAATGAAGGCACGCTGCCTGAGCTCCTAATCTTACATGGAGCATGTAAGAGTGCAGGGGGTGTGTCTGAGAACAGAGCTCTCAGAATATACATGCCCCTGCAATGAAGAACAGCAGAAAGCCCCAAATGAAAGAGCAAGACCGCTCATGGCTGTACGCATACCCCCAGCAACATTCCCCATGTGTACAAGAGCAATAGTTAATACAAAAAAAATATAAAGATACGTTTTTATTTATGAAACAGATTAAATTTAACCGTAGGTGCACGTGTTTGCCCATCGCTTAGCTATGGTTAATGCAGCTTAAATGGCAGAAGAGGATAAAAAGCAAGATATATGCAAATGAAGCAGTATAGCAAAAGTGTAGTGGGCAGAGCATTTGCCTTACCAGCAGTCATTCCCGGTTCGAGTCCCACTGCAGCACATTCCATTTTCCATGTCAAATCATGTTATGACCAATATTTTTAGCTGCATAACCTACTAAATAACATATATTTGTGAATTGGGGTGCTGCAGTAAATGCAGATGTGAGGTGTCAGTGTCATAATGTTGCAAAGTCCACAGATAATCACATGTGCGCCATACAGTTTATGTACATAGGAATCAGGGATACAAATGGAAGGTAAAATGTGTAGTGAATGATAACTCCATACAGCTTCTAAATACCCCACTTTCCAAAGAACCATTAGACATTACTGTCTAAATCACTGCAGTGGTAAGTGGAAGTAAGCACTAGTAAGCAAGTGTAAGCAGTATTAAGCAGTAGTAAGTGGGAGTAAGCATATGTAAGCACTAGTATGTGGGTTTAAGCCCATTTGCACGGGGGTAAGCAATGCGCACACAGGTTAAGCAATATTGAAGTTAACTCTCTGTAAGCATATTTAACCGGAAGTTAACCTTGCTTAACCTCACGCAAACTCACACAAACCCACTTACAAGTGCTTAAAAGTGCCTTAATTACTCTGTATCCAACAGCCGCTGTCCTGCCCAGCAACAAAATGAACAGCCTTGCAGGTCTTGAACCCAGGACCTGATACACTATAGTCACAGTTGTTAACCACCAAGCCATTCCAGCAGTACATAAAATTGAGATATCACCAAACAAATCCTCACTATAGTAAAATCAAACTGAACATGTGAAAGGAATCAGTATACAGTCATATGTTCTATAACCTACTACATAAAGATATGTGAACCGGAGTACTGAAGTAAGCCCAGATGTGAGGTGTAAGTGTAATAGAGTGTTGAAGTCCCCTATTAAACACAAGAACCCCATACAGTGTACGTACACATGAATCATTTATACCAGACGTATATATAACATGTAATGAATACTAAATCAATGCCAAAAAGCAAATATAATGCAAAGTAAATATTAAGCAACACTTAGCATTGCACAGGCCAGCTTAGTAGGTGTAAGTAATGTGTAGGCCAGCTAACTCAATTTTCCCAGTGGTATACCCCTTTAAACAATGCCAACCTTAGGTAAGCAGGTTTGCCCATAGCTTGGCCTTTTCAAAACCATCCAATCACGGCAAAGTCTGGGAAATTGACCCTACTTAAGCCCAACAGGTGGGGAATACATCTCATAACTGGTTGTAGCTTCCCCTTGTAGGCATTAAGTCAGGACTGGGAGAGGGAGTGCACTTTCGGGCACAGTGCTGGGATATCCAGGAGTCTAGAGTCATGGCAGGACTCCTTGTCAAAGACCATGAGCAAAGACTGCTGCAGAGCCAGTACAAGCAAAACCTGCTCCACAATGAGTCCAGTTGTTGCACACTCACAGCCACCTCCACACAGGATACGAATGATAAACACAGACACACACAAACACAGACACACACACAGACCTGCCATGTCTGGGATTAGAACTCCTACCTAACTAGTTTATTACACTACATCATTACACAGTTATAGGATGCGTCACAGAGATTACTGGAGTACTCCTTTGCCAAAGGTATATTTCACAGTGAATGACATCAGCAGGCTTCCCAAAGTAGGGCATTTGAATTGTAGTGAGTGTGATTAGCCTAAAAAGCATTAACCCCTACACAGACATAGAAACACACACACAAACATCCACACTTGCTATGTGTGGGAATAGAACCCCTACCAAAGCAGTATATCACACTACAGCATTACGCTGTTATAGGACACACCATGGAGATTATTGGGCTACACCATTCCCAAAGGTGTATTTCACAGTGAATGACATCAGCAGCCTTGCCAAAGTAGGGCATTTGATCTCTAGTGAGTGTGACTAGCCTAAAATGCATTGCTCCCTACACAAACAAACACACACACACACAAACATCCACACTTGCCATCTGTGGGACTAGAACCCTTACCAAAGTACTAAATCACACTACGGCATTACCCTGTTATAGGACACACCACATAGATTACTGTGCTACACCTTTCCCAAAGGTGTATTTCACAGTGAATGACATCAGCACCCTTGCCAAAGTGGGGCATTTGAATTGTAGTGTCTGTGATTAGCCTAAAAAGCATTGCTTCCTACACACACATACACACACACACACACACACACACACACACACACACACAGTTGCCATGTCTGGGATTAGAACTCCTATCTAACTAGTTTAGCACACTACAGCATTATGCAGTTATAGGATGCACCACAGAAATTACTGGGCTACACCTTTCCCAAATGTGTATTTCACAGTGAGTGACATCAGCAGCCTTGCCAAAGTAGGGCATTTGAATTGTAGTGAGTGTGACTAGCCTAAAAAGCATTGCTCCCTACACAGACACACACACACACACACACACACACACACACACACACACACACACACACACACACACACAGAGTTGCCATGTTTGGGATTAGAATTCCTACTTAACTAGTTTAGCACACTACAGCATTACGCAGTTATAGGACTCGCCACAGAGATTGCTGGGCCACACCTTTCCCAAAGGTGCATTTCACAGTGAATGACATCAGCAGCCTTGCCAAAGTAGGGCATTTGAATTGTAGTGGTTGTGACTAGCTTAAAATGCATTGCTCCCTACACAGACAGACACACACACACAGTTGCCATGTGTGGGATTAGAACTCCTACCTAACTAGTTTATCACATTATAGCATTATGCAGTTTTAGGATGTGCCACAGAGTTTACTGGGCTACTCCATTCCCAAAGTTGTATTTGGATGACATCAGCAGCATTGTCATAGTAGGGCTATGGGGAGGGCAGTGTGTGTGCATGGGCCATAACCCATTCATCTAGAGGTTGACCCACCACATGCAGGCACACGCAGGGTTATATTCCGCAGGTACATGTATACAGCTGCTAGATGACTACTGCCTTGTACAGTCATGTTGCACAGCTAGCACTTGCACCACATAGTCTGTAATGCTGATGGATACCAATGGCTAATTTCTACAGTGAGTTGCATTTACATATCATGTGGTTGCAGCCATTTGGCTGTGTGTTGGGTGGGACAGGCCTCATGATGGATGGCTCTTTGTCACAGTCACTCTCTTCCACACATCTATGTATGTCTACTTTTGGCATATTATAGTGTGTTGTCCTTGGATATATGTCTGTATTCCTATCCAATGTGTGTGCAAAGCATGACTGGTGCATAATGAGGAGTGTACTAACATCTGCAACTGTCAGATATGTATTGTCCACTGTTGTTTGCAGACATGGGCTTTATTTGTTTAAGTGTGTGAGCATGCCCAGTATGCCCTTTCAGTATGTTGTTGTCTGATATTGCCTTCATTTCTCTAAGTGTGTGAGCATGCACAGTATGCCCTTCTGTGGTGAATGTGTGAATCCATTCCAGATAGTTTGTACTCCAGTGCAAACCTTTGTGTTGTACACCTACACGTAGCAAACTGTTTCTGCAGGGTATCCATAGATCATTTGGCAATATGGGATCAAACTGTGCAATGGATAGTGAGTGTGTACTGTAGGTGATTGTGTATGTGCTGCTTCTGCTACATGGCACTGGTGTAAGCAGAGATATTCAGACATGTGTACTGTTATACACTGTGATGGTTTATGTCCTCAAGTACTGTTAGGTGGACATTCTTTCTCACAGTGATGTCCTGGGTTACAAGGGTGAATGCAGCTGTGTCCAGTATTGTGGGCAAATGCCTACATATTCATGGAAAGTTATGCCATTCTGGAGGTGGAGCTGCAGACACTTGCTGCTGGGTCTGTGTATTCGGTTCAGCACCTTGGTACAGTGCTGGCAGAGGATTCCATACATGTACATCCATCAAAATGACAGTATGGCCTTATCTTGCTGTGGCAATACCTCACAGCTATACAGATTCATGCAGGTTACCCAGAGGCAGGGGTCATAAGTCAGGACATTACCCCTATTGTTGTGTACAGGCAGGTTTGTAGCCACCCATTTATGTGTTTGCTGCCAGGGATAGTGTGTGCACACAGCTATGTGTCGGACCTTGCACATTCCATGCTGCCCATACTCCCGCACCCCCATTATTCCATACATTATGCATACATTCTCTAATACTTTCCCTAAGGTTATCACCTCATCACAGCTGTAATTTGGTGTTGGTCCACAGTTCATGCAGTGGGACATGGTGGACATGTTACTGTGGTTTATCCACATGGCCTTGCATATGGCTTATGTGGAGTGTGTTATGTTGTTATTTGGGTGTCCATGACATAACATGCATTGGCAGTATGTGTGAGACACAGGCCTTTGGTAGAGGCCTGTAGGCCATTTGGTGGTGATCCAGGCCAGCTGTGACAGGCTGTTGCATTCTGTCAGTCCTACAATCCCAGACCACCATACAGTATATTCCCTGGGGTGACAGGGTAGGTGTGATAGGTGTTCATGCCAATACATTTTATCAGTATTGATCAGGTGGTGTGGATGCTGGCAAGGTGCTACCTACAGCTAGGGACACACCTGCATGGGACGCCTGCACTGCATGCTGCATTCTTTCGCTATTGCCATATACAGGTGGGGGGTCATATTGTACCCATTCCCAACAGCAGGGTTACGACCAGAGAGGTACCTGTGGGTGGTGTTTGGGTGAGCTGGGTGCATGTGTGCTATGGACACTACTTGCATCTGATGCATGGATATGCATGAGGCATTCCAGTTTTGCTGACATGTGCAGGTACTTCAGCTGTTTCCTAATACATCAGTCCTATCACCTTTGTGATCTGCAAGTGTTCGGGCAGATGACACAGATATTCCCTACTACAGGCCCAGATAATATGATGCATACCTGTATGTACAATTCCAAGGGTGTGTCCATTTCACAGTTACACATTATATACTGTATGGTACTTTCCCTTTGTATTGCTTGTATATCTAGCCCAACAGCCATGCCATGTCAATCTTCCAGATGGTGACACATATTACCACCATACATTTACAATGGCCTACTGCTAGCATGTGTTATACTGGTGGGTATTGTCTTTGGCACTGCAGTTGTGAGGACTTGGCCCTGTCATCAGAAGTAGTGGGCAATGACCACCAGGTCATACCTCAACATGCATACATACTGACCACTCTCAGACAATATGAAACACACACCAGCCTAACACACACACATACCTGCATACTGTACAAATGCTACAATCTATCCTGCTACCTTGGCCACCTCTGGGCATCTGTGCTCCACTGGTATTATACCTAAACATACATGTTGCTACATTTATACATAGGATTGGGAGGAGGGACACCTGACTGTTACTGCATGTCTCCATATGATATGGGGGGGCACACCTGACTGTTTCTACATTGCTAAACAGTACTGGGGGGCACACCTGACTGTTACTACATTTCTACATAGGAATGGGGGGGCACAACTGACTGTTGCTACATGCCTACATAGGATGGGGGGGGGGGGCACACCTGACTGTTTCTACACTGCTACACACAGCATTTGGGGGGCACACCTGACTGTTGCTACATGTCTACATAGGATATGGGGGGCACACCTGACTGTCCCCCCATATCCCCAGTTGGCCTTTGGAAGGTACCTGTAGCTAGTATTCTCAGGCCTACACATATCTTGGTATCCACTGGGATGGGTTCCCCTCTGTTAGTTCTGTATGTGAGGCGTGGCTGGCACAGCTCAACAATTTGCTGTAGGAGGTCCCTGTCTACCCTATAGCGCTCCACTATCTCCAGCTCATGTAGCCCCTGGTAGGTTACCCTGGGTCTGTACACTCTTCTCCGTCTCCTCACTGTGGGTTGGTCAACAGCATTCACATCCTCACCACCCTCAGCCTCTTCCACATGTTGTTGTATGTTAGCTATTACAGCCCCTATCATTTTGTTGATTTTGTTTGTTAAAAGTTCCCCACTTGTATACACCGGTGGTGTAGAGTATGTTGGAAAAAACAGAGGGATAGGTGCTTGCATAGTTTATAGTAGTGTTCTGTGGTGAACTTGTCTGCTGCCTGTGTAATTGGCTGATTCTGATACATTTCACCTGCCAGCTATGCTAGTTCACCTAGATGACCTTCCTACTGCTGTTTTCCCTTCCCATTGACTTCCTGTTTAAGCCTGGGGGCGTGCCACACAAACACAGTGCTGAAATGTGCACAGAGCTGCTATTTCCTGGTTTATTTTTTTTATGTTTAAAACCCGGTGCTCAGCACCCACACCTGCTTAGGCAATGTAAAGAGTGCTAGGCAGCCTCAGATACACATCCTTGCTTAGCTCTGTTAAGCTAAGGGCAAACCCGAGCCACAGGGCTCCAATCCCCTTACAGTCTGACACACACCCCTATGATGTCAGTTAACTCCTAGGCTTGCACCAAGCTTTTCCAGCTCTTACACTGTTGGGTGCTGAATAGCATGCAGGGGAAATCTAGGATTCAGTATCATTCCACTCATTTGCGTAGGATTGCCTGCTGATGCATAGTTACAGGTCCCACACTGAGCTTCCCCCCTTAACAATCACTATTCACTGGCCATGTTATCTTCTGCCTGCCATTGAGTATAATGGCAAAGTAGTGATTTTGGTTAGAATGCTTATTTTAGGTTTATTTTCTTATTTTTCGGCTGATCCTGTTTGCGCGCCGCTGCCCTTCGCTTAAACAGCCGAGATCAGCTAAAAAAAAATAAAAGTTAATTTTTTTATTTTTGCAACTATTTTCCATGCCAGTGGCCTTATATTTGGCTATTGGCATGCTTTCTACATAATATCCACCCTTTATTTGGAGCTGTCATGGTTCCGTTACTGGCAGAGTACATTTCTGCAGATTACACTAGTCCTGCGCGGTCAGCTTCCAGCTTCCTGGATTGCAGATTCACCTCATTTGCATGTATTTCTTCTGCAAATGGGGTAATTTGCATACAGTGGCTGAGTCCATGCAAGACTAGTGCAGGAGCGCTCGTGCACGTCCCTACAGCTTATTCCTGGATCACATGGCAGACGTATTGCCTGCTGGAGCTCCTGCACTAGTCCTGCACACCATGCAGAGCTTGCTGTATCTGGGGGTAAGACTTTAGTTCAGTTCATAGTTGAAAAGAAGGAAGGAAAGTTTGTTATCTTAAGTCCTATTTTTCTAAAAGGAAAGCTAAAACGAGCCCATAATTAGAGCAAAGCTCTCATAATTAATTAGAAGTGGCCAAAAAGGAATCTACATTTTGCAGGAAATAATGTATTCTAAAATGTTTATTTTTGTTAATAGGTTGAGTATTTGTGTAAGCTGATATGTTTTCTTTCCTATTGTTTAATAATGGTAGGAAAAAGTTTTTTGTTTGATCTTACTGATAGGAGAAGCCCCGAACCACTCAGCTTATGCTGAGGTTGACAAAATGTGCAGGCAGCCTGCTTGGATATTATCACAGCACACCAGTATAATAAGGAGTCTTACTGGGGGTGGGTAATAATAGTCAAAGCTAGTTCCAAAGATGCATGAGTAGGTTTCAAAGAGTTTTAGGTAATGGCCGCTGCTGGTTAAGACATGTCATAAATCACATCAACTGCTGATATTATTTGATTAGGTGTTTGAGAGAATAATTTCCTGGAATATCAATAAGATGGGAAATCAAATTAAGTGAGATAAGTTTCTAGGTTTTAGGAAGAAGCAGTTCTGCTTACGAGAAACACATTCCTGAAAGGAGGAGCATCAGACATTTACTGAGTCTGCTTATCAGAAGTGTACTTGTGTCCTCTGAAGGTAGTAAAAATGAGACGCAGCAGTTTTGTTAACTGAAGATATGACATTTCAGACACTGGACATGTTAAAAAATATGTTGGAAAATTTGTAGCAGTAAAGGTTAGACTTAAAAGCTGATTAGCCTCTATCATCCTCAATAATTATTCTTATCAAAATTTAAATAGGTGATTTTTCAACATTTGGGTTTTCAAGAGAGTCATGATATTGGCTGGGTACTTCAATCTGATTACAGCTGAATCAGAGATGCAGTGGGGAGTCCTGCTCAATCAAAGTTCTGAAGATAGAAAACCATTTTTGTGGTCTTACCACTTGATAAGCTTACAAGATATTCGTCCACAGACTAGGGTAAGAATTTTTCTTAGTACTCAAAAGCTTATAAGGAAGATTTTTGCAGGATAAAGACAGTTGACATTCTTTTGATAGGATTAGGAGATCATGGCCCAATTTCCTTTGAACTATCTTTCACGGTGCATAAAAAATTAAAATATCCCTGATTTAAAAATCAATACTGTAATTCTTGATATATCTTTAAATGATGGGAAGGGGAAATAAAATGCACAGCTTAAGTAGTTACTGGAACAGGAGAGACTTAGTTGAAGGTTTGGGATAAGTTCAAGGAAATGTTAAGCCATCAGGTGATAGAATACACTTACAAAAGAAGGAAATGTGATAAAGGTATGATTATAGAGTGGATAGGATAGATTAAATACATGCAGAGTTTGCAAACAGGTCCTATGCAGGGTATGGAAGTGGAGAAAGAAAGGGCAAATAGGAACTGATAAGTTGTTGGAAGGATAACTCAAAAGCAAAGTCTTTTAAAACTCTTACAAAAGGAAACCCAGAGAGTATTGGTGATCAGGATAAGGCTGCAGTTACCTGAGCATTCAGTGTTTCAGGTTCACAACATGGATACAAGGTTATTGATGGATGAACAGGAAGATATCCTAAATGCATTCCAGAACTATTACACTCAACTTTATTCTAGATAAGAGTACCCTAAGAGAAAGGACAATACATAGTTTGCAAAGTGATATGGCTCCTGGTCTGACAGGATTTTTGCAGAGTTGTATATATGAGGAGAATGAATACTATTGTGCTTATGTGACACAATCAATCTTGTGATGCAAACATTGGGATTTCCCTTTTCCTGGGAGGAGGCAGTCATGACTATTACTTTAAATATTAAACTAGGATTTAAAAAAAAAGTCTGTTGGCTAAGAAGACATTTGATCAAATAAGAGGGGACTATCTACTTTACATTTTGGAAAAGTTTGGATTTCCTTTCTGGTTTAAGGAATTGTTAAACATAAATGCCTGGGTGGGAGAAATTAATTTTAAATCTGTTATAGCTTCATAGATAAATGCTAGGTTTTCAGTGTGCAGACTATTACAAGCCTAGCCAATAACCAGAAGTCAGAATCAAACCCTGTATCTTGGTACCTTTGAGGTAAAAATCTTAACTATTATGCCAAACCCTTCCCCGTATAAATATCTGGCTATCAGTCTGTAGACTATTGCAAGCCTGTTCAGTAACCAAAGGTTAGAATCCAACTCTCTACCTTGTATGTGTGAGGTTAAGACCTTAACCATTATGCTAACACTCAGATACATTTGTCACCCACTATCTTCTCATTCTGTGGAATAAACTTCCTCTGCAGGTTAAGCAATGAGGTTCAGTATCTTCTTTTATGTTAAATCTGGATGGGTGCATTCCAATTTAATCTGTGACTAACGGGCCTCTCCTTCCCTGAAAAAGGAAATAAAGCCTGAGGGTAGATATTTGTAAGACATAAATGGTCAATAGACTGAAATAGCATTTGAAACCCCTGTGAATCCTATGACTGCTATAATAGCACCATGGCCAGAGTCAATGTGAATGCAGAGCTGCATGTGCCATTCTGACTCTTCAGGGATACACAAGGCAGGGCTATCTAGTCTGTGACCTCCTGTTTGAGTATTCTTTGGAACTTCTCACCATAGCGCTTAAGGAGATTGAGACCACAGGGTTTGAGGGAAAATAGCTTTCATATTCCACACAGTTGAGAACTGAAATTAGCATCATATGCTGATGATTTATTAATTTATATTTCTGATCTAGAAGCCTACCTAGTTAAACTGTTTGAACTTTCAACTCAGTTTAGATAGACATCGAGATATAAAAATTAATATTACAAAGACACAGGCAGTGGCAGACAACCTACTCTTGGCCTTAGAATTTGTTATGATCAGTTATGGACTAATAAATATATTAAGATCTTGGGTATTTTTTAGCCACCTTAGCAGAGGAGTCATTTAAATTTTCCTATAGGAGACAGAAAGAGAAATATAAAGGCCAAACAGAAAAATAGAAATGGTTTGGTCTGGGCATTGTTTAAAAGGTTCAAACAATACAAATGCTAGTATCATCACTAAAGGTTTATATGTTTTGGGTTATATCTTTAAATCCCTAGAGTTATTGTATGCTTTCACATCTACAAGCTCCCTCAAGGGCATGCTGTCAGCTTTTAGCTAAACATCACTAGCAGATTTCAGACAAGCCTTCATTCTTAGGTCTCTCATCCTAACTTATGTTTTTTTTTTTCTAGTTCCACCTTCGCATAAATGTGTCCATATATCTCACATAATAGTTCAGCAGTACCATTGTCTGCTGTCCAACAAAGTACAGCTGCTTCACATATTTAAAACTAATGTATCTTCATACGTGTATTAGTGTGTGTGTGTGTGTGTGTGTGTGTGTGTGTGTGTGTGTGTGTGTGTGTGTGTGTGTGTGTGTGTGTGTGTGTGTGTGTTAACCAAAATATTTGCTTCAGAATGACTTGTATTACTTTGCCTTCTAATGTATACTGATGTGTTTTTTTACTGTAGGCATCTGTAGGTAGCATTAAATAATCACATGTTCTCCTGAATGCGATGATCTTTGCTTTGGTTGAAATTGGTTAATATGGGTGGATTCAGGAGATTCCAAAGTGACACTCACTGAACTGCAAATAACTTACTAAATAAACTAATGCAGTAATGCTGCTAAAGTAAATTCTCAAACTTCCCTTCTATCCCAGCTTTAAGCAAAGTAAAGACTTGTTACATTTATATTCTTTTCTTGGTGTTCAAAGAATCTCAACTAGCTTAATAACTGGCACTATGCACGGAAAATACTTATGCAATTACAAACAAGGCTATTGGCGTACAACGGGCTAGAAATTAATATTAAGATACAAGTTCAACCACAACAAAGTTATATTTTTGTTTTATAGAGCAGCAGTGAAAGGCTTAGGTAGCTCACCAGAGTTTTCTACTATTAATAGTGTATATGTATATATATATATATATATATATATATATATATATATGTAGATATATATATATATATATATATATATATATATATATATATATATATATGTAGATATATATATATATATATATATATATATATATATATATATAAAAAATATATATATATATATATATATATATATATGTATTATACATATGCGTGTGTGTGCATTCATTAATAAGAGACAAATACTGCTCACTGGATTTCCACAGCTTTCTACGTCTCTTGAAAATATGGTTCTTTACTAAACATTAACGTACCTCAGAACTTGACCCTATGACAGAAGTTCTGAATGAACACTTCTTCTTCTTCTTCTTCTTCTTCTTCTTCTTCGGCTGCTCCCATTAGGTGTCGCCACAGCAGATCAATTGTTTCCATTTCTTCCTGTCCTCTGCATCTTGCTCTGTCACACCAACCACCTGCATGTCCTCTCTCACCACATCCATAAACCTTATCTTAGGCCTCCCTCTTTTCCTGTTACTTGGCAGCTTCATCCTTAGCATCTTTTTCCCAATATACTCTGCATCCCTCCTCAGCACATGTCCAAACCAACGCAATCTCGTCTCTCTGGCTTTGTCTCCAAACCTTCCAACCTGGGCTGACCCTCTAATATACTTATTCCTAATCCTGTCCATCCTCGTCACACCCAGTGCAAATCTTAACATCTTCAACTCTGCCACGTCACGCTCTGACTCCTGCCTTGTTGTCAATGACACTGTCTCCAACCCATATAACATAGCTGGTCTCACTACCCTCTTGTAGACCGTCCCTTTCACTCTTACTGGTACTCGTCTGTCACAAATCACTCCTGACACTCTTCTCCACCCACTCCATCCTGCCTGTACTCTCTTCTTCACCTCTCTTCCACACTCACCATTACTCTGAACTGTTGATCCCAAGTACTTATACTCATCCACCTTCGCCACCTCTGCTCCCTGCATCCTCACCATTCCTCTATCCTCCCTCTCATTCACACACATATATTCTATCTTAGTCCTGCTGACCTTCATTCCTCTTCTCTTTAGAGCATATCTCCACCTCTCCAGGGTCTCCTCCACCTGTTCCCTAGTCTCACTACAGATCACAATGTCATCTGCAAACATCATAGTCCACTGGGACTCCTGTCTGATCTCGTCTGTCAACTTGTCCATCACCATTGCAAATAAGAAAGGGCTCAGAGCTGAGCCTTGATGTAATCCCATCTCCACCTTAAACGCATCCATCACTCCCACCGCAGACCTCACTGTTGTCACACTACCCTCGTACATATCCTGTACCACTCTTACATACTTCTCTGACACTCCTGACTTCCTCATACAATACCACAACTCCTGTCTAGGCACCCTGTCATATGCTTTCTCTAAATCCACAAAGACACAATGCAACTTCTTCTGACCTTCTCTGTACTTCTCCATCAACACTCTCAGAGCAAACATCGCATCTGTAGTGCTCTTTCCTGGCATGAAACCATACTGCTGATCACTAATCATCACCTCCCTTCTTAACCTAGCTTCCACTACTCTTTCCCATAACGTCATGCTGTGACTGATCAGTTTAATCCCTCTATAGTTACTACAGCTCTGCACATCACCCTTATTCTTAAAAATCGGTACCAAAACACTTTTTCTCCATTCCTCAGGCATCCTCCCACTTTCCAAGATTTCATTAAACAATCTAGTTAAAACCTCCACTGTCATTTCACCTAAACACCTCCATGCTTCCACAGGTATGTCATCTGGACCAACAGCCTTTCCTTTCTTCATCCTCTTCATAGCTATCCTTACGTCCTCCTTGCTAATCCACTGGACTTCATGATTCACTATCCGCACATCATCCAACCTTCTCTCCCTCTCATTCTCTTCATTCATCAACCCCTCAAAGTACTCTTTCCATCTGCTCAACACACTCTCCTTGCTTGTGAGTATGTTTCCCTCATTATCCTTTATCACCCTTACCTGCTGCACATCTTTACTAGCTCGGTCCCTCTGTCTAGCCAATCAGTACACTGGCCAATCGGTACAAGTCCTTTTCTCCCTCCTTAGTGCCCAACCTTTTATACAACTCTTCATAGGTTCATAGGTTCATAGGTTCATACTAGGCTATCTGCCCTAGGGCATTTATAAGCCTAGTCAGAATGTGTTTGGCTTTCGCCACCCATTTTAAATTTATTTTGCTATGCCCTTTTTCGAGGTTAGTATACTGTGCCTCTGTCTAACAGTGACACAGAAGTGATACCCGGGGTAAACCTACGATCTCCCATCCACTCATCAAGATTCCTCTTGAAGAGAGTCAATGAGGGACTCTGCCTAACCTGGACTGGGATTTTATTCCAGAGTGAAGGGAGCCTCTGGGTTATGAATCTGTCCCTCCAGCATGTCCTATTTATCTCAGTGCTGAGGTTCAAGTCTCTCGAGCGCGTAGCTCGATGAGATTTGGATTTTCTGAGGTGCAGCATGTCCATTAATTCCGGTTTGGACATGGCTTTATACGTCAGGCACAGATCGCCTCTGAACAGGCGGTATGCCACTGAGTATAGCTGGAGTTTCTTTAACCGGGCAGCATATGGCATCTGTTTGAGCCCTTTGATCCTCTTGGTGAGGTACTTTTGGGGTCTTTCCAGTTGTTGCAGGTGTCTGGTAAGGTACATCCCAAAAGGGGCATTGTACTCAATTATGGGCCTGACGAGGGATGAGTAAAGAGGCACGATGACCTCCCCTGTTCTAGATGTGAATCCCTTCATGATTAGGTGGGCTATATAAAATGTTTTTCTAACCACTTTGGCCACGTGGTTGTCAAATGAGAGATTGCTACCTACTTGGGTCCCCAGGTCCCTAATTACTTCTTCTGTACTTAATGGATTACCACCTATGTGGTAATTTGTGGGCACTTTGTTTTTGCCAAAGGGGATGACTATACACTTTTTGGCATTTAGCTTAAGGCCATGGCTCTGGCACCAGTTGTCTGTTTCTATGAGGCCCTTTTGGAGGATGCTTGTGTCGGCTGGAGAGTCGATTATGGCGCCCAGTTTGCAGTCATCTGCGAACTTGGTCAGCCACAGTCCTTCCGTGTTGGCCTGTACCTCCGAGAAATATATACCGAACAAGAGAGGTCCCAGGACTGAGCCTTGTGGGACACCACTTGTAACTGGTTTGGAGTCTGACATGGCTCCAGCAATTCTAAACATGTGGGTTCTGTCCTTGAGCCAGTTTGCAATCCATCTACTGACATAGGGGTTTATATTTAAGCTGGTGAGCTTATCTATAATGCCCGAGTGGGGTATTGTATCGAAGGCTTTTGCGAGGTCAAGGTAGGCTGTGTGGACCACCTTCCCTCGTCAATGGCCTTGGTGACTGTTTCAAAGAAATCAACCAGGTTTAAGAGGCAGGATCTGCCCTTAACAAAGCCGAACTGGGTAGGATCCAGTGTCTGTAGGTCCCCAATATCTTTATTTATGAGGTCCATGATGATCCTTTCCATAGCTTTGCAGACCAAGCTAGTCAGGCTTATGGGGCGATAGTTTCCAGGATCCGTTGTGGCACCACCTTTATGGAGAGGGACCACTGTTGCTGTACGCCACTCTTTGGGCACATATCCTGTAGTAAGGCTGAGATTGAACAGTAGTTTTATGTTTGGGTTTAGCTCTTCTTGGAGTTCATGTAGGACACAGCCGGGACACCGTCTGGTCCCATTGATGCTGTGTTTTTGCTTTGGAGAGGCGGCTCTTACCTGAGCATCTGAGATGTCAGGGGCAGCACTCTGCTGGGATAGATATTTGCCCTTTTGGTGGGGGGGGGAGTTTGAGCTGAACCTGTCAGCTAGGATGTTGGCAATGTCTGTGGGTTCAGTGTATTTTTTGTCATTTTGGACTAATTCTGAGCATATCTGGGAATTACCACCCAGGTTCCTAACATAACTAAAGAAAGCCTTGTGATTATCCTTAGTGTCCTGTGCAATTTTTCTCTCGAAGCTGGCCTTAGACAATTTTATGAGTGCCCGTAGTTTTTTGCTAATACTGATCAGTGATGCCTTCCCTTTTTGGGATTTTGCTCTATCA
This sequence comes from Protopterus annectens, assembly GCF_019279795.1. Classification (NCBI taxonomy): domain Eukaryota; kingdom Metazoa; phylum Chordata; order Ceratodontiformes; family Protopteridae; genus Protopterus; species Protopterus annectens. The sequence continues at coordinate 262,343,277 of NC_056729.1, forward strand.
TTTAGTAGCTTCCTCTTTCTATTGTATAGTTTGTTTATGGCTGGGGTCCACCAGACAGGACGTCTGCCTTTGGAGGATTGGGTCTTGGTTTTATTTGGGATCGCATGATCCATGCATTCCTGAAGGTGTTCATAGAATGCGTTTATAAAGGATTTTGGGGTCTGGGCCATATTTTCCACAGGCCCGGGGGCTTTGAAGGATTCCACCTCGGTTTTGAGGAGTGTGAAATTTGCTTTAGAGAAGTTTTTCACTGTGGTTTTCTGGGCAGGGGGTGGGTTCGGGATGTGAATATCCAGTGAGATTAGTTTATGGTCTGATCTTACCGGTGAGGGATACACTTCTGGTCTGGAGCATAGAGTCCCCATGTTGGTGATGATCAGGTCCAGTATGTTTTCCCCTCTTGTGGGAGTGGTAACAAGTTGTTCCATAGCATTTGAGTTTATAAATTCTAGGAACCTTTGGGCTAGGGTGTTGGAGCTAGAGTAATGCTCCCAGTCTATGTTTGGGTAGTTGAAGTCACCCAATATAATGGTGTTTGGAGAGACCTTCATATTTTCCAGTGTTCTCAGGAAGGCCGAGTGGGGTTCCTGGGTTTGGGATGGTGGTCTGTAGCGGGCTATAAACTGGGAGGCAGTTTTACCCACTGTTAGTTGCACATGGATAGTCTCTGATGCTTCGTGCTTTGCCACCAACCTGGAGGTGTGGGTATCTTTGATGAGTATCAATACTCCCCCTCCTTTTGTGGTTCGGTCCAAGTTTTGGGGCCAAAAAGCATGGTATGAGGTATAACATGGTAGTGCTGGGGTGCTCTCGGGAGCCCTGAACCAGGTTTCTGTTACTGCACAGATATCGATGTTCTCCATGCTAAGGAGAGTTTCGAGTGCATGCATCTTGAGGTTTAGACTTCTGGCGTTGAGTAGCATTACTCTTAGTTTCTTATCCCTTGTGATACCTATGGAGGTGGGTTTGTCTTTTGAGCCTTGCCTAAAAAAGGCACTATGGGGGTAGCAAGAGCCTTTGCCAATATCCGAAAGCCCAGGGGTGACAGGTGCAAGCCGTCTCTAGCAAAGCATCGTGGCTTGTCAAGCATATCATCCCAAGCTGACAGGCATTGGATCCCCTTTGAATGACACCAGTACTTAAGCCAATTGTTGAAATTGATCATCTTGTCTTCATATTGTGGCATCATTCTTGGTGAGGGTAAGATGCTACTCAAGGTCAGGGTCATACCGGCCTGGGCTACATGCTCAGAGAGCTCCTTTATGTCTCTTTTCATGTAGTCCAGGGAGGTAGATCTCAGGTCATTCACACCAGCATGGACAATGACTGAGTCATATTTGTACTTGCCTTGGAGTGACCTGAGTGCTTGTGTTATGTGGCGGATCCTAGCGCCCGACAGGCTGCTCACTGTAACCCTCTCCTTGTTCAGCCTGGTGAGCGGGATGTCAGTGTGCCTGACGATAGAGTCACCTATTACAAGTGTATCAGGTGTGTTGTTTAGTCTTAAGGGCTGTGACTGTTCGGCACACGGGCTTTGTGAGATATGTGTTGCACGTGTTTTGTTATGGGGTAGCGGTTGCTTGGGTGTCTGCTTTGGAGGTCTCTGCTGCTTAGGCAGATCTTTATTTAGAGCCTCCGAGTATGTTTTTGTGTGATTATGTGTTTGGTTTGCTGTTGTGGTAGGTCTATGTGAGACTGGAATTGTAGTGAGTGTGGTTTCCTTCTCCTCCTGACTGGTTATGCCAGTACTGAGTTGAGAGAGCTTAGCCTCCAGTTTGGCTATATCGTTGCATCTCTCACATGTGTTGGAATTTGTTGGGAGGAGGAGAGGGTTGTCTCTGTACATGAGGCAGTTGTAACATTGCCTCAAGATTCCCAGATTCACCAGCTGGACCGGAGAGGAGATTGACAACTGACCTTTGGACATGCTAAAATAATATTGGGAATTCCTTAATAATTGAAAACAAGGGCCAGTGGGGAGTGAGGGTGTAGTGCTTTTAATTTTTAGTGCTGAATTATATAATTGTTTTAGTGAGCAAGTGCCAGGTAACTTAAGTGCAATGTGTTACAGGTAACTTAAATGCAAAAATGACAAACAGTAACTTTCTTTCAAGTGAAACAAGGAAATAAGTACAGTAAGCAATGCAGATATCACTAGTGATCCGCAGAAGCGCTGAGAAGCTGTGTATTAGGTGGAATTAGAGTTCCAGGGAAATAACAAGCAAACAAACAACAAGCATATAAATAAATCTAGATTCAGCAGGCCTGGATCTAGTCTATGCTACAGCAAACAAGGTGTACCAATTTCAGTAAGATACAGTTCAAATATTCAGGCACTATAAACCTTTAACCAGAAATTCCCAGCTCAGAAGGGCAGAGTCCAGCCTCTTCTCCCACAAGAGTGCAGACCACGAACCTTCTTAATGTAAAATAACTGGCCTGAAGCCCAAGTGCTTAAATCAGAACTAATACACTTTAAGAATAACAGACACTGGGCTCTCAATCAGCAGTTCCCAACTTAGAAGGATGAAAGCTACCTGTCCTGCCACCACAGTGCATGCCACAAACCTTCCTAATGTAAAACAACTGGTCTGAAGCCCAAGTGCTTAATCCAAAAGACTTAGAGTGATAGCTACACTTTAATCAAGTTACTACCAAGCAGTAATAAATACAATTGAATACTTTAGAGAATGCCTGGATTAGTGCTCAAGTTACAGAAACAAAGCTAGATCCAGCAGGCCCGAATCCAGTCTATGCCACAGCAAATAAGACGCACCAACTTCAGTAAGAAGCAGTTCAGATATGCATGCACTATAAGCCTTTAACCAGAAATTCCCAGCTCAGAAGGGCAGAGTCCTGCCTCTCCTCCCACAAGAGTGCAGACCATGAACCCTCTTAATGTAAAATAACTGGCCTGAAAACCCAAGTGCTTAAACCAGAATTAATACACTTTTAGAATAACAGACACTGAGCCCTCAATCAGCAGTTCCCAACCTAGAAGGATGTAAGCTACCTGTTCTGCCACTACAGTGCAGACCACAAACCCTCTCAGTGCAAAACAACTGGTCTGAAGCCCAAGTGTTTAAACCAAAAGGCTTAGAATGAGTTACACCAAGCAGTAATAAATACAATTGAGTACTTTTAAGATGATGCAAAAGTAAAATAAAGTAGGTAGAAACACAAGTACAGTAAAAGCAGATGAAATTTTTTTTTTTTCTGAACAAGTGCTGAGATCAAAGAAACAGATTTGAGTGCTGAAACTAGAAAACTGGCTAGTTATAAGAAATAAAACTAAGCTAGAAGGCTTCCCTCCAACACAGAAGGGCCTGGGGGCTCAGAAGCCTACAAATAGTCTATACCACTTAACAGGAAAGGCAGGAAACAAGCTTAATTTTTTTTTCTTTTTCTGTTTCCCAGATGCTCTCTTTGTACACCGTAGGAGTGCCTGAAATCAGAACATGATCTCACTGCACTCAGCTGAGTGAGCAAATGAGATGGGCCCAGAAGGAGTATCCAAACACAAATCCACAAGAGGGGCGGGTAGTTCCAAGGCCGCCAAGATTAACACCAAAACAAAAACAGGGAGGGTGGGTTGGACTAACTGAGGAGCAGAGTCAAAACTTCCAGTTCAGTTAATATTCCTGCAACACAGTTAAAATCAATTTAAATACTGTATTTTTGAAAAACAAAAGTACAGATAAAGGTACTTAAATTCTCTTATACGTCCAGTTGAATACAGCAAGTTCTTAGCTGGCCAAAGCTGAGGTTTTTAAGCAGAAAATATTTCACACTGTACCACTTAAATGGGCAAGGACAGGAAATCAAAGAATGTGGCTACCCCACATTTGTAATTACTAGCAAATAACAAAATTCAGCAAACACTGACTAACTTCCAGTTCAGTTAATATTCCTACAACACAGTTAAAATCAATTTAAATACTGTATTTTTTGAAAAAAAGTGCAGATAAAGGTACTTAAATTCTCTTATACGTCCAGTTGAATACAGCAAGTTCTTAGCCGGCCAAAGCTGTGGTTTTTAAGCAGAAAATATTTCACACTGTACCACTTAAATAGGCAAGGACAGGAAATCAAAGAATGTGGCTACCCCCACACCTGTAATTACTAGCAAATAACAAAATTCAGCAAACACTGACTAACTTACACCTTATCCTTAGCCTTTGCCACCTCTCTCTTTGCCATGCACCTTATCTCCTTATACTCTTGTCTACTTTGTTCATCTCTTTGACAATCCCACTTCTTCTTCGCCAACCTCTTTCTCTGTGTACTCTGCTGTACTTCTTCATTCCACCACCAGGTCTCCTTGTCCTCCCTCCTCTTTCCAGATGTCACACCAAGCACCTTTCTAGCCATCTCTCTTCCTAGCTCTGCTGTAGTGACCCAGCTATTCGGTAACTCTTCACTGCCACCCAGTGCCTGTCTTAACTCTTCTCTGAACTCCACCTCACAATTACCCTTTTTCAATTTCTACCATTTGATTCTTGGTGCTGCCCTCACACTCATCCTCCTCTTCTTGATCACCAATGTCATCCTACAAACCAACATTGTATGCTGCCTAACTACACTTTCCCCTGCCACCACTTTACAGTCTCCAATCTCCTTCAGACTGGCCCTTCTACATAAGATATAATCCACGTGTGTGTACCTTCCTCCACTCTTGTATGTCACCCTATGCTCCTCCCTCTTGTTAAAATACGTATTCACCACAGCCATGTCCATCCTTTTCACAAAATCCACTACCATCTGACCTTCTGCATTCCTTTGCTTAACACCATACCTACCTATCACTTCCTCATCCCCTCTGTTCCCTTCACCAACATGCACCAATCACCAGTCTCTCACCCTTGGGTACAGTCATCACCACTTCATCCAAATCACTCCAAATTTTTTCTTTCTCATCCATCGCACACCCAACTTGTGGAGCATATGCACTAACAACATTCATCATTACACCATCAATTTCCAGCTTCATAAACATCACTCTATCCAACACTCTTTTCACCTCCAAAACACTCTTAGCATACAGCTCCTTCAGGATAATGCCTACGCCATTTCTCCTCCCATCCACACCATGATAAAACAATTTGAAACTGCCTCTGATACACCTAGCCTTGCTCCCCTTCCATCTGGTCTCTTGCGCACACAATATACCAACCTTCCTTCAGTCCATCATATCAGCTAGCTCTCTCCCTATACCAGACATACTGCCAACATTCAAAGTTCCGACCCTCACTATCACAGTCCTAGCCTTTACCTGCCTTTAGGCATGCCTTCCTCTTCTTCTCCTCTTTCGGTCAACAGTAGCCCAATTTCCACAAGCACCCTGTTGGCCAACAGTACTGGTGGCAGTCGTTGTTAACCCGGGCCTCGACCAATCCGGTATGTATTTCTGTACTGTTGTCTGCATGTATGATTTGGCAAAATTTTATGCCAGATGCCCTTCCTGACACAACCCTCCCCATTTATCCGGGCCTGGGACCGGCACAAAGAAATGCACTGGCTTGTGCATCCCCAGTGGCTGAGTTTACTATGTACACAATTTCTCTGCTTTAGGAAACTGCTTGTACTTCTGTTGTTGTTTTTCTTTCAGCTTTTCCCAGTTTGGGGTCGCCACAGTGGAACTCCGGTCCGCTAATGATTGGCAGTTGATTTTTATGGTGCCGAGGTGCCAGTCCGATGCCCAACCTTCAACGAAGGCATGTCCATTCATGCATGTCTTTCGAACGCCACTCAACTGCAGGGAGGACATGCAAACTCCACACAGAAGGCACTCCAGCCGAGAATCGAACGGGAGAACCTCTTGCTGTGAGTACTTCTGTATGCTTACATAAAATAATATGCTATATTTTGTACTGTATATTCTCAGACTGTACTTTTCAATTTTGTGTTACACTGGAACTTTTCTCCTCGGGTCTCCACAGAAAATGGGCTTCTGGCCTAGTTGGACAAACCCATTTAACACATGTCAAATAAATAAATAACTTCCACATATCCCTGGCATCTTTTATAACTAAAACTGTACTCAGGATAAAATGCACACAACAAAACACTTTGTACTAGGTGTTAAATGCTACAAGGACAGCATTTGCCATTGGGATGTAATTTCTAATTACACTTTTAATTAGAACAACATTATGAGGGATAATTTTTTCATCCCAAACTGCTGTCTGAAATTGCCTTAGAGTGGTATACTACTAATAGTTATCTTAACATCACTCTGAAATATTGCTTAACATACAGTTTGTCTTTGTATGAGAGTTCCTAGCTGTAAGGTATGCAGCATCTGAGAAACAAGGTTGGTACATAATATTTCCTGTCACCCATAACTATGATTGAAAGTTGGTTTGTCATGTCTAGTACCATGTTTGCAACACCTGTTTTAGCATATGTTAAAAAATATCACTCTGTACACATTTGTTTGTGAGTCCTTGTAACTGCAAAGAATGCAAACAGGTGAAAAAAGATGTGTTGTCAAAAATCTGATTCACAAGTACATGAACCAATTACTCCTAGGTTTATAGGTTCTCTGGTTCGATTGCTAAGTTTACAACCTATAGTAAACTCTCAATTAACCGGCACCCCTGGGAATTGGTAGATGTTGGATAACTGTAGTTTCTGGCTGCTTGAGAGTTACTATTAAAAACAGGCCTAACTAATGCTGTATCATAGGTTCATAGGTTCATAGGTTGGTACTAGGCTATCGGCCCTAGGGTCTATACAAGCCTAGCCATAACAATTCCCTGGCTATTTCTTCCCACAATATTTACTTCCCTGGACCCCTGTCTAGCAGGGTGACTGACATGATCCCCGGGGTGAATTTCCTATCTCCCATCCAATCGTCAAGGTTCCTTTTGAAGAGGGCCAAGGAGGCGCTCTGCTTGACATATATGAGCAGTCTACTCCAGAGTATGGGGAGTCTCTGTGTCAGGAATCTGTCTCTCCAGCATGTTTTGTTCATTGTGATGACAAGGTTTAGATCCCTGGAGTGCGTGGCTCTGAGGGATTGGGATTTCTTTAAGTGGAACATGTCCAACAGCTCAGGCTTTGACATGACCTTGTATGTTAAGCAGAGATCACCTCTAAGTAGACGATATGCCACAGAGTATAGCTGGAGTATTTTTAGACGGTCAGCATAGCGCATCTGCTTTAGGCCTGTGATTCTTTTAGTGAGGTATTTATGTGGCCTTTCCCGCTATTGCAGATGTCTTGTGAGGTACTTACCAAATGGGGCATTGTACTCTATAGTGGGTCTAATGAGGGATGAGTACAGTGGGACAATGGCTTCCTTTTTTCTGGATGAAAAGCCCTTAGTGATGAGGTGTGTCACATAGAAGAATTTCCTGACTGTTGTGGTGATGTGGTTATCGAAGGTGAGACCACTGTCCACCTGTGACCCTAAGATTCTCATCAGACTTTCAGTGTTTAGTGTACAGCCACCTATGTGGTAATTCATGGGTACATGGTTTTTCCCAAAGGAGATAAATATGCATTTCTTGGCATTAAGCTTGAGCCCATGGCTCTGGCACCAAGCATCTGTTTCTGTAAGGCCCTTTTGTAGAATATCTACATCATTTGAGGATTCAATAATGGCTCCCGCAAACTTTGTTAGCCAGAGTCCCTTAGTGTTGGCCTGTACTTCAGAGAAATAGATCCCAAACAAGAGCGGTCGCAGGACTGAACCATGAGGTACTCCACTTGTCACTTATCTGGAGCTGGATTTGGAGTCGGCTACTTTTACAGTCTGGGTTCTGTCAGTAAGCCAGTTGGCAACCCATCGAGTGACATAGGGATTTATGCCTAGCTTAGTAAGTTTATCTATGATTCCAGAGTGGGAAATGGTATCGAAGGCCTTGGTGAGGTCCAGATAGGCTGTGTTTACTGCCTTACCCTCATCCACAGCTATGGAGACTGATTCAAAGAAGGCCATCAGGTTCAGGAGACAAGATCGGCCCTTCACGAACCCAAACTTGGAAGGTCCAGTGTTTGGTGGTTGCCAATGTCTTTCTTTATAAGTTCCATGATAATGTGTTCCATGCCCTTGCAGATCAGGTTCATCAGACTGATGGGACAGTAGTTCCCAGGATCCAAGATGGATCCTCCCTTGTGGAGTGGGATAACTGTAGCTGTGCGCCACTCAGTGGGCATGAAGCCTGAGGTGAGGCTATGATTAAACATGACACTTAGGTGAGGTTCCAGTTCATTTTGTAGTTCATGTAGTACACAGCCTGGAATGTCATCTGGTCCCATGGATGCTGTATTCTTAGCTTTGGAGAGTGCAGTTTCTACCTGTGTGGCCATGATTACCGGAATTTGGCAATCTTTTGGTATTGAGATGGGCCCTTTAGGGGGTGAGAGAGGGGTGAAGTTGGCACTAAATCGATCTGCCAGGGTATTGGCAAAATCCTTGGGATCAGTATATTTAATGCCATTCTGTTGTAGCTCAGAGCAGATCTGAGCATTGCCATTTAGATTCTTGACATAACTATAGAATGCCTTGTGGTTGTCTTTGGAATCTTTGGCAATTTTATTTTCATAACTAGCTTTGGAGGATTTTATGAGGGGTCTCAGCTTCTTACTGAGGCTGGTAAGGGAGTTTTTTGCATCCTGGGAGTTTCCTCTTTTCTGCAGCAGTTTCTTCCTTCTGTTGTATAGTTTGTTTATGGCAGGGGACTACCAGATTGGCTTCCTTTTTTTGGAGGAGAGCATCTTGGTTCTATTTGGGATGGCACGATTCATGCATGAGTAGATGTGCTCGTACAGTGCCTTAGTGTAGGATTCAGCAGTCGAACTTTCAAATCCTGTCTGCATGGGTGTCATGAAGTTTGTCACTTCTGACTTGAGTAGCATGAAGTTGGCTTTGGAGAAGCTTTTTACAAAGGTTTCCTTACTGGGGGGTGGGGGTGGGGGTGGGATGTGGAAGTCAAGGATGATTTGCTTATGGTCAGACCTGACCAACAAGGGGGTGACCACTGGTGTGGAGCATCTATCTCCCATGTTGGTAATGACCAGGTCTAGGATATTGGAGCCTCTGGTCGGACAATGGATTAGTTGATCCAGAGCATTGGAATTTATGATTTCCAAGAACTGTTGGGAAAAGGTGTTGGTACCCGAGTAATTTTCCCAGATAATGGCAGGGTAGTTGAAATCACCCAGTATTAGGGTGTTTGGTTGTATCTTAATATTTTCCAGTATGTTTAGAAATGTGTAGTGAGAATCTTGGGGCATGGTGGGGGATCTGTAACAAGCTACAATTTGGATTGCAGTCTAACATAGTGTTAGTTGCACCTGGAGAATTTAAGATGCATTGTGTTTGGCAACTAGCGTGGAGGTGTAAATATTCTTGGTGAATATGGACACTCCTCCAACTTTAGTGTTTTGGTCTTGGTTTGGTGGCCGAAAAGTGTGTTAAGAGTTGTAGCCTGATATTGCAGGGGTGCTCTCTGGAGCCTTGAACCAGGTCTCAGTTACTGCACAGATATTGATGTCCTATATCCTATACTATTTGTTTGGTTTGACTTGTTCTTAGGTTAGGGAGAGAGGGAATTTATTCCTATCTTCCTTTTTAAAACTCAAAAACTCTAAAAATGTAAGGTATGTTTCTATGTGTGGGGGGTGGACAGAAAGTGCAACACATGAAAATTGTACTGTATTTCCTCGATTTTATTTTCTGGTTGCTTGAGAGTGCTTGTTGCTTGAGTTCCAGTTAACTGAGAGTTTACTATATTGACAGTCAAAAAGCTTGATTATCATAATGCCATGTTGATTATGTCCATCGTGCTGTATACATCATTGATTACTTATAGAGGAAGTTAATAGGTTCATAGGTAGGTACTAGGCTATCGGCCCAAGGACCTAAGTAAGCCTAGCCAACAAGGTTCCCCAGCTTACACCACCCAGGAACGTTATTTTCCTGTGCCCCTGTCGAGCAGAGCCACAGAAGTGATCCCTGGAGTGAATTTCCTATTTCCCATCCACTCATCAAGATTTTTCTTAAAGAGTGCTAATGAGGAACTCTGCTTGACATAGATGGGTAGTTTGTTCCAGAGTATGGAAAGTCTCTGGGACAAGAATCTATCCCTCCAGCATGTTCTGTTTATTGTGGTGACAAGGTTTAGGTCCCTAGAGCATGTAGCTCGAAGGGATTGGGATTTCTTTAGGTGTAGCATGTCCAACAGCTCTGGGTTTAACATAGCTTTGTATGTTAGGCAGAGATCACCTCGGAGTAGGTGATATGCTATGGAGTAAAGCTGGAGTTTTTTGAGACAGCCAGTGTAGGCATCTGTTTGAGTCTGGTAATCCTCTTTGTGAGGTACTTCTGCGGCCTTTCCAGCTGTTGCAGATGCCTTGTGAGGTACATTCCAAAAGGGGTGTTGTACTCTATAATGAGTCTAATGAGAGCCAAGTATAGGGGAACAATGATCTCTGTTTTCCTGGATGAGAACCCTTTTGTAATGAGGTGTGCCACATAGAAGGATTTTCTGACTACTGTGGCGATGTGATTATCAAAGGAGAGACTACTGTCCACCTGAGTCCCAAGGTCTCTTATCACACATTTGGTGTTAAGTAGAGTGCTGCCTATGTGTTAGTTTATGGGTACAGAGTTTTTACCAAAGGGGGTGCCAACACACTTTTTGGCATTGTGCTTGAGGCTATGGCTCTGACACCAGGCATCTGTCTCAGTGAGGCCCTTCTGTAGGATGTCCACATCATTTGGGGACTCGACTATGGCTCCTAATTTGCAGTCATCTGCGAACTTCATTAGCCAGGGACCTTCTGTGTTACCCTGTACTTCAGAGAAGTAGATGCGAAAAAGGAGGGGACCCAGGACTGAACCCTGTGATACTCCACTTGTCACTGGTTTTAAAGTCAGATTTGAAGTCTGCAACTTTTACAGTGTGGGTTCTGTCAGTGAGCCAGTTGTCAACCCATCTTGTGACATAGGGATTTATACCAAGTTTAGTGAGTTTATCTATAATTCCAGAATGGGGGATGGTGTTGAAGGCCTTGACGAGGTCAAGATAGGCTGTGTGAACCACCTTACCCTCGTCTACGGCTTTGGTGACTGCCTCATAGAAGTCGATCAGGTTCAGGAGGCATGACCTGCCTTTCACAAACCCGAACTGGGTGGGGGCCAGAATTTGGAGGATACCAATGTCTTTGTTTATAAGTTCCATGATGATACATTCCATGGTCTTGCAGACCAGGCTCATCAGACTAATAGGGCAATAGTTCCTGGGGTCTGTGGTGGCTCCCCCTTTGTGGAGTGGGATAACTGCTGCTGTGCACCATTCAGTGGGCATGAAGACTGATGTGAGGCTATTATTAAACATGGTGCTTAGGTGAGGAGCCAGTTTGTTCTGAAGTGTGTGTAAAACGCATCCTGGGATGCTCAGTCCCATGGATGCTGTGTTCTTGGCTTTAGAGAGTGCAGTTTCTACTTGCATAGTTGTGATTACAGGGACTCTGCATTCTTCTGGTATAGATATGGGGCCTTTAAGGGGTGAGAGGGGGGAAAAGTTAGCACTGAACCTATCAGCCAGGATATTGGCAATATCAGTTGGTTCTGTAATTTTTGTGCCATTGTGCTGTAACTCAGAGCAGATGTGGGCATTGCCATTGAGATTCTTGACGTAGCTGTAGAATGCTTTGTGGTTGTCCTTAGAATCAGTGTTGATTTTTTTTTTTGTAGCTAGCTTTAGGGGATTTTATGAGGGATCTCAGCTTCTTACTGAGGCTGACCAGGGAGCTCCTTCACTCATGGGATTTTACTCTTTTGCAACAGTTTCTTCCTTCTGTTGTAGAGTTTGTTTATGGCAGGGGACCACCAGATTGGCTTCCTGTTTTTGGAGCATAGCGTCTTGGTTCTGTTAGTGATAGCACGATCCATGCACTCGTGTAAGTGCTAATACAGTGCATTTGTGTAGGATTCAGCAGTCGTAGCTGTATTGTCCATCTGTATGGGTGTCATGAAGTTTGCCACTTCTGTCTTGAGAAGCATGAAGTTGGTTTTGGAGAAATTTTTTACAGTGGTTTCTTTAATGGGGGTGGGGGTGAGACATGGATATCTATGGTGGTTAGCTTGTGGTTGGATCTGACCAACGAGGAGTTGACATCAGGTGTGGCACACCGGTCACTTATGTTGGTAATGACTAGGTTTAGATATTGTTGCTCCTAGTGGGCATGTGGATAAGTTGATCCAAGGCATTGGAATTTATGAATTCCAGAAAGCATTGAGTGAAGGAGTTGGTACATGTGTAGTTTTCCCAGTTAATGGTGGGGTAGTTGAAATTGCCCATTATTAGGGTGTTTGGTTAAACCCTAATATTTTCCAGTATATCAGGAAAAGTGGAGTGGGAATCCTGGGGCATGGTGGGGGATCTGTAGCAAGCTACAATTTGGATTGCAGTTTTGCCCAGAGTTAGTTGCACTTGGATAATCTCAGATGCATTATGTTGGGCAACTAGCCTGGAGGTGTGGATAACCATAATGAATATGGACACACCTCCGCCTTTGGTGTTCCAGTCCAGGATAGATGGCCAAAAGGTGTGGTATAAGTTATAGCCTGGTAATTCAGGGGTGCTCTCTGGGGCCTTGAACCAGGTCTCATTCACTGCACAGATATTGATATTCTCCATTTTAAGAAGTGCTTCGAGTGAGTGCATTTTGAGGTTTAGACTTCTAGCATCGAGTAGCATTACCCTCAGTTTTTGCTTGCTTGCTTGTACCTATTACGTTGGTGAATTTGTCATTTGAACCTTGCTTAAAAAGGCACTATAGGGGCGGCAAGAGCCTTAGCCAGTATCCTGAATCACAGGGGTGACAGGTGCAGGCCATCTCTGGCAAAGCATCATGGTCTGTAAACCATGGCGTCCCAGGCAGACAGATACTGGATCTCCTTAGAATGACACCAGAAGCTTAGCCAATTGTTGAAGTCAATCATTTTGTCCTTGTACTGCGGTATCATTCTGGGCGATGGTAGGATGCTACTCAGGGCTAGTGTCATACCTGCCTGGGCTACAAGATCAGAGAGCTCTTATATGTCTCTTTTCATGTAGTCCAGGGAGGTATGTCTTGGGTCATTCACACCAACATGGACAATGACAGAGTCATATCTGTACTTGTTGTGGAGTGACCTGAGTGTGTGGGTTATGTGACGGATCCTGGCACCCAACAGGCAGCTGACGGTAACCTTCTCCTTGTTTAGCCTGGTGAGTGAGACATCAGTGTGCTTGCCTATAGAGTTGCCTATGACTAGTGTGTTGGGTAAGTTGTTTTGCCTTAAGGGCTGTGGTTGAGTGGCACGCTGAGTCTGTGGGCTATGTGTCATTTGGGTTGTGTTGGGGGGTGGAGTTTGCTTGCATTTCTGCTTTGGAGGTCTCTGTTGTTTGGGCAGATTATTATTGAGAGCCTCCGTGAATGTTTTTGTGTTTCTATGTGTGGATTTTGCTGGTGTAGGTTTAGTGGGACTACGTGATGAATGTGGTGTGGTGCAAGTGTTTACCTTCTCCTCTTGACTGTCAAGTTCAGTCTTGGTTGGACAGAGCTTTGCCTCCAGTTTGGCTAAATAGGTGCATCTCTCACAGGTTGTAGTGTTGGGTGGTAGGAGGAGAGGGTTGTCTGTGTACATGAGGCAATTGCTACATTGCCCCAAGATGCCCAGATTCATCAGTTAGACATGAGAGAACACCAGGAGATGTCCCTTGGACATGCCTGAGTAAATACTATTTACCTCTAGACAAGTGAGGAAAGTAAGTACAAGAGCTGTTTTCCTCTAAGCAAGTGAGGAAGGTAAGTACAAAAATTGTTTTCCTGTAGGTAATGAGGAAGGTTGAGTGCTGTAATTATTTGTAGCTTACTTAGTGCTTACAACAAGTTCTGAACCAGTGCTGAGCACGAAGAAGCAAATTCAAGTGCTAAGACTAAGAAACTAGCTGGTTCTAAGGGAAATACTGAAGAGCAGACTTTATGGCGTCGGGAATAGTTTAACCCTAAGTGGCAGTGCGCAATGCGCAAACTCGTGCAAACCCACACAAACATGGGATTTTAACTCAGAAAGTTGAAAGGGATAGAAATCAGCCCAAAACAGCCAATAAGGGTAATTTTAGAGCTGAAAACCACTTCTCTTGTGACAGATAAGCTGTGCAATGCTTACCACTCTCAATGATAAGCAATTTTTACTGGTGGGACCCTGTTCCTTTTGGTTACAGATAAGGGTAGTATTATCAGAATAAAGTCACTGATTAATTAACTTCTGATAGAAGTGCATGGGATCAGCAATCTGATTACCATCGAGAGTTCCCAGGAACATTAGCTCTTGGCTGTGGCCTACAAGGCAATCATTCAGTGACCGTTTTCATCCAGATCTCTTTTAGCTACCAAACTGCTTACTGAAGTTGCTACTAAACCTTGCGACTCTGTATATGGCCTATCTTTAAAGCTGCTTGACTGCTTAATGTGCAAAATCTATGCCACATTAGTACAGTCAGGTTGTAGACAGGGTTTTTAGAAGATATTATAAAAATCCCCATTTGTTAGCTAGGTAGACCCACAATCCCCTTTTAGAGGATTACCCAGGTGCAATGTCTAGTTAAGTGATTTGCTCAGAATTACACAGAAGGCAAATGAGGACTGTGGTACTCACAGCCTTAATTAACCCTCTGCACCAATTGCCAGATCCCATCTAGCTACAGCATACTTGGCTTGGAACACAGTGCACCTTTGCAGCCAGTTGAATAACTTTTTTTTACTGACATATAAAAGCATGTATACCTGCTATTCTAAAACATCATTTGGACAGTTAAACTGCAGCCCTTTATTCACAATCCACTAAGTAGCACAGGCCTATGCCAATATGCTGGTTTAAACAGTCTCAAGGGCGCACTCTTGCATAAACTGATGTCAATAGCATGTGATAGTTTGTGCCATACAACTTAGAAGATGTGTCTCTGTTTTAATGTTTAAACAAGGGCAAAAATATGTGTGCAGGAATTAAAATGTTAGAAAATAAAAATTATATGATTGCTTGCCACCACAGCTGATTTTGTTTGTGTGAAATGGATTTTTTCTGTCTTTGACATTTAACACTTTAATTGGTCTAATTTCTAAATGGTTGTAGAGTTATTCTAGATGCTTTCTTGCAGAGTTTAGTGTTCTAATCGCTTTTGAGGCATTTTTAAATTTCTTTTCTCACAGAAGTGTTAATAGTGACTTCTATTTTTCTGTTTGAGATGTTTTTTTCTCTTTAAGTACCAGGATGTCATGTTATGAGGCATCTGCTAATTAGCATGGGCAAAGACATTGTATTTCACTGTTACAGGCATGATACTTGTATCTTTAAACTCCCTCTGAATATTAAGACTACTGCTTCCATTCTCCCATAATCTCAAAGTCCATTGCTGTCTGCTTTTTCTACTACTTCCATGCCATGGGCCATCATTTTCTGAGGCAGGATTTAATTATGTTGATAACTACCACTCTGCCAAGTCCCATCTCAAGTCTTTTGTTTCTTCTGTTTTATTTAGCTTATTGTATCCCCTTACCTACCTCTCCCTTAATGGCAGTCCCTGACTGCTCTTAGTCACTGATGCAGCATCGGTTTGATCTAGTGACTTTCAGCCACTCCATGGAAAGAATTTCTTCGACAGACATATTTCACATTTTCTTCATTACTAAGCAGTTCTCCCTCATCTTGAAAGAAACCCACAGAGATTATATTTTATCTTGCCTGAAACCCTACGAGCACCATTTTATTGTAATGTTATGACACTCCACTGTTAACACTAGTAACTGATGGTCTAAGTCTTACTTTGTCCATAATGCCTGGACATCACAGTGCTTTCCTTGTTTTAACAATTGTGTTGGCCCATCAGGTTTGGATTTTGTCCATTCAAAAATAAAGAGTTTTACTGATAATGTTATCCAAGTCTTATGTGATGACTCATGTGGCCTAATAGTAACCCATCATATGACTGAAGAACAGAAGGACCACAGCATGAGTCATCTGCCTTGTTGCTTTGACAGAGAAGTACTATTGTTTGCATAGTGCTCTTAAATGATTAACAGTTGCATCCTCTGAGAAGGACCAAAAGCTGCTATCTATCATACAAGATAAAGACAAGGCATGTCTCACTGACTACAGAAATGGATCTTTATCATACATTCAACTGATCACGTGCTGTGAACAGTTCTGTGAAGTGATACTTTTGTGAACTAATAGCTATTAAAATATTAAACAGGTAGACAGAATGCATTATAAGGAGAATGCATATGAAATTGAAGAAGCATGCATATGAAAACTGACAAGCACAATGTGGTGAGAGTATTTGTTTTGCACGTGACTCTGCATGTATGCTTGCTGTAATACATGAAAGAATTAGTATTATTACCTTCAATGTTGTTGTTAATTACTGTTATTAGTGGTAATTCTCTCACTGTCTGCAGTTTGGCATATGTATGTAATGTATGAACATATATTCAGTTCACAACATTTGGTTTTTTAACAGGTTCTGCATCTCAAGACCTAGTTGATGGTGGCAAACATACAAAGAAACCTGATGTGCCTACTCACCTGTCCACCATAGCTGCAGCAGAACCTGTGCACTGTTCAACAGATGCTGGGAAAGAGAGTGTGCTTCAGGTACAGGATGCTTCATCAACCTGTTCTTTTGCTGATGATCTGCTACAGGAATCCCCTAGGGCTTCTCCTCTTACACACAGGCAGCTTCAGCCCCTATCTGGGGATGAAGCAGTTTGCTCATCTGATAATGAGCCGCAAGAGGCCTGCATTCAGCAAACACTCAGAGCAGGGTTTGATACCCTAGAAGCACAAATAGCTAATAACTATGAGCAGTCCCAAATAATTAGTGACACCCTTAGTGAGGTAAATGCGTCACTTCGTCACCTGACAAATGAGTTGTACATCTATAATCAGCGAAGCCAGGAAAATGCAGAAGCAATCAGGAAATTGCAAAGCATGCTGATTGAGATGTTTGGACCTATGAAAGAAAAACTTACGGCACTTCAAAATGCAGATTCTTCCACAGCTGTGACTTTGTTACCTCCCGAAGTCACAGCCAATGCCATTCCTGATGAGCAGGACACTGATTTTGCATCATATCAAGATGAATCACTTAAAAAGCAAGTGTCCAACACGGGGACATTAGAGGTCAATTTCACAGAGGCTGATAACTAATGAGCCTGTGATCATTCATTCATCAATAAACAAAAATGCTGTCATCAGATAATGCCCCTAATGCATTCATTCCATTTTCAAATAAATACTTACACTGTAACTAAAACAGCTTGTAACAAGACCACAGCTTAATTTCATATTATTAATGACAATAAGGGCGTGCTTATTTGTTACTATTTCATTTAAATATACTTGCATACAATGCAAATACAGTGTAGTTACTCTATAGTTATGTGCAACCACCATGACAGTAAAACATTTCACATTTTTAATTTTGTGTACTTTACAGTATTAAACAATACTTTTGCAGTTTTAGACTAGATTTATATTTGTATATGTGTTTCTACCTAAAAATGCTGCTGCATGCCTTCTGGCACAAATTAATTAATTCTGACAAATATAACTTATTTTTGGTACTTGCAGTAAACTACAGAAAATGTTTCTGGTGCAGTGAGCATTACAGATGTTGGCATACATGCATTATAGTCACTATAAACTGCGGCAGTAAATCATGCACAACTGGTCTGTAATTAATTTGACTATTAATAAACTTGTATATGTAAACAGAAGGTGTGTATAAAGATCTGCGTTTATTTGACATTTAATTACAATATTATTTTAGAGAAAAGCTTCTACTACAGCTACTACTAAAACTATGGCTTATACCAAGTGTATGTCTTTCGTATGACTTCATTGTGAGGCTGGCAGCCTTCTGACACTCAGCCATCAGTGGAAGAAGCCACACCACTTCAAGCTTCCTTTAGTGCTTTCCTGCTTAGCCAGTTTGCAGCCCAACATTCACACAATAACATTCTGTTTTTGTTTGCTAGTTCATATGTTGCTGTTCAGTTTATTCTACAAAAAACAGGCCACAAAAGACACTGTCTACTAAAAGTTACAAAATGAGAGCTGTCTTCTAAACCAGCACTTTTATGCTTTGTGCCTCATATTATATATTATTAATTACTAATGCATTACAGTCAGAGTATTTCTTACTATATTTTTCTTTCTTATACCCTAAAATAGCCACGATGGGGCTACCATATTCATGTGACTTTATTTTTTTCCCATAATGGAAATGGTATCCTTATCATATGACTCCAGTAATTCAGAGGTGTTCATTGCTTGGCAACATTGCCAGCGACCACAAACAGAGGTCCAAGTCCACAAAAGGTACAAGCAGTTTTATTCACAAACAGAATGAGCGCTTTCGTCTTGAGCCAGGGAGTTTGAGAGATGTTGCTTGCATCTGAAGCTATACTTGGCAAGAAAAACAAAGTTAAGTATTATTCTGCATATGTATTGCTTGTTTCCATTGCATTCTCAAAGATTTCTGTGCTGTTTATTGTCTTTCCTGCACTTGCTTAGAGTTGTAAGTTGCATTTTTCCACTTCTGTCTGCTGTTCTGCACCTGTAGTACTCTAAATGCATTGTACCTGCTGTTTGCATTGCTCTTAGGCATCTATTTTTGTGGAGCCTCAACATCTGGGCTCCAGACCAGTTATTTTTCATTAACAGGGTCAAATTCAGCACTTTTGTGGCAGGAGAGGGCTGATTTCACCTATCTGAACTGGTAATTGCTGGTGAAAAGCTTATTGTGAGCTTACCTGATTGGCCTGTTGGCATACTTTGTTTAAAGTTTGCTTTTATTCCTGCTTGTATATAGGCCTCACTTTTGTGCAAAGCTGTGCTTTGCACAGCAGCTAGTGCTGCCCTGTATATACACAATCACTAGAAGTTGTATTCTTCTGTATAAAAAGTACCTCTGCAGTTTTTCACAGTCCTGTGCTACTAAAGGAGCAACTAGTCTGTGTTCTGAGTAGCATTGCTGCATTTAGTTAGCTCTGGATTATATTATTACAGCACTCAGAAATATTGCTTCTCAAAGAGCAACTGGTTTGTGCACTACGCAGCATTGCTGCATTTAGTAAACTCTGGATTATATTATTACAGCACTCAGAAATATCGCTGCTTGAAGAGCAACTGGTTTTTGCACTAGGCAGCATTGCTGCATTTAGTTAGCTCTGGATTGTATTATTACAGCACTCAGAAATATCGCTGCTCAAATGGCAACTGGTTTGTGTACTGTGCAGCATTGCTGCATACCTTAGCTGTGGATTATACTTAGTAAGCACCATTCCTCACCCCATTGCAAACATCCCCCATTCTATTCCCTTGTAAAGCACATATTAAGGACCTGCAACCATGAATAGGCACTTTTCTGACATCTCTGCATCTAGCTTCATGGACATTGGCATCCTGAGGTAATGTTGCAATTGCCTCATGTTCACTTACAACCAATTAATTATGAAGCAGATTAATACAGTATGTGAGAGATGCAGTTGCACAATGTCACTGGAGCCAAGACTATCACATACAGACACAAAAAACATCAAATAAGTTGTTAGTCATACACACACACAGCACTCACCACACTCACTAAGGACCAGACACATAGACCCACATATGCAGAGGTACTCACATATAATTTACCCAAACCTTAAAGGCCTCCCAGATGCAGTCCTCAGACACTCAGCATACACAAAAACAAGACAACTCCAACCACAACACATAAAACTACATCTCATAGTGTGTCATCCACCAAGCTCATAATGCATAACACCAGAAAACCCAAATTTTTTGGTCATAGGAGACTCCATTGTGAGACACATTGATGTCCCTTTTACCAGGCTGAATAAGGAGAAGGTTACAGTTAGTTGCCTGTCAGGGACCAGGATTCACCAGATCATGCAAGCACTTGGGTCACTAAACCCCAAGTAGCCATACAACTCAGTCATAGTCCATGTAGGCGTAAATGTCCTGAGACATACCTCCCTGGACTATATGAAGAGAGACATAATTGAGCTCTCAGAATACGTGTCACAGGCAGTTATGAGTCTAGCACTGAACAGAATTCTACTGTCGCCAGAGATGATGCCACAATACCAGCAGAAAATTATTAACTTTAATAATTTGCTTAGCTACTGGTGTCATTCCAAAGAGGTCCAATAGTGTCAGCCAGGGAGAACATGACTGACAAGCCACGCTGCTTTCCCAGCTATAGTCTTCACCTGTCCCCACTATTGGCCAAATATTATCCACTCCATAGTGCCTTTTTTAGGCATTGCCAAACAGACAAACCTTCCAACATAGCAAAATCTACTCAGGATAAGCTAAGGGTATTACTACTCAATCCTAAGAGTCTCAACAAGAAACTGCACTCCCTGGAACCACTCCTCACCCTGGAGAATTCTGACATCCATGCAGTTACAGAGACTTGGTTCAAAGCCATGGAAAGCACCCCAGCTGTGCAAGGCTATAATGCCTTTCATATGTTCCACCCATCCGCTGCACATGTAATGACAAAAGGTGGATATGTATCCATCTACATACAGGATATGCACATCTCAAGACTGGTCAAACAATATGACATGTTTGAGCTTTTCCGTGTCCAACTAACCATAGGAAAAATCTATCACCGTATCCTTGCTAGCTACAGGTCCCCTACTATGACTGAGGAAATCCATACCTTATACCTGAATTGACTAGAATCACTTACAATTCAGCCCAATAGCATACTCTGATTTCAACTACTCCTCCATTAACTGGGAAGCATACATGACCACTAACATGCAAGTTGAAAGATGTCTAGACTTTGTCAATGCAAATGCCCTGGAGAAGCTAGTCTGCACTCCCACTGGGGGTGCAAATACCCTAGACCTGGTACTCGCAAATATGGAAAAGCATTACAACCCTCCAAGTGTAATGTCCTCACTGGTTAGATCAGATCACAAAGGAGTCTCCCTTGAAATAAATATAAAACTAAAACCTCCACCTAGCCCCAAAACCTTTAAAAACTTTTCTAAGGCAAGCTACCTTCTATTAAGCAATGGCATAGCTAATTTCCAAACTCCCCAAACCCAGAAAACACAGAAGCTTATGAGGAAGTGTGCATAAAAGACCTGTACAACCATAAAAACAACTGTATAGAAATGGCTGTACCATATTGAAATAATTCTAGGAAAAACCACAAAAACAAGCCACCCTGGTGGACCCCTGTTGTAAATAGGTTGCACAGCAAAAGAAAGAAAATCCTGTCTAGAAACAGGAGGAAATGTGCACAACAGAGCAAAAACTCAGTAGTCTAAGCAAGCAACTCAGGAGACTAATCAAGTCTTGAAAAGTGAACTTTGAGGCAAGAATATCCTCCCAAGCTTAATATAACCATAAGGCATTCTTCAGTTATGTCTTCAGTCTTTAGGGCAACCCCCCAAGGATGTGTGGAGTTAGTTGTAGACAGCATCACCTATACTCAGCCAGAAGCTGTATAAAATCTGCTGGCTTATAAATTCAGCTCAAATTTCACCTCCCAATCACCTCCAGTTAGCCCCCCCCCCCAAGAAATATCCTCCACCATTCCTCTGCCAGTTATCACAAACGATCAAGTCGCCACTGTGCTCACTAAAGTTACAAACACAGTTTTGATGGATCCTGAGAATATCCCGGGATTCTTCTTAAGACAGCTTGAAACAAAACCTTTCATGCCCACTAGAATCTCTATTTAACCACAACCATCAGACTGGCTTTGTCCCTGTGGAGTCAAGGACATCAACAGTTATCCCTCTGCATAAAAGGCCAAGTATGGCCAATAGACCCAGGAAATTACAGACCCGTACGTTTGACTAGCCTTACATGCAAGGACTTGGAAATAATAACCATGGACCTGATAAATCATGACATAAGAAACCTCCAAACACTGGACCCAACCCAGTACAGCTCTTTTGAGTGTGTACCTTTAACTCCCGGTGGGTGTAACCTGAGCCTTTAAAAAAGGAAGTTATCACCTTACAGTTCAAATAAACATTCATATCTCTGGAAATAGCAACGTATTCAGGATAAATTCATCTTTACATTTAGTTTGATGCTTTAAACTAGATTTTATAAGCCAAAAAAGGCAGGGAATATTAATTTTGTAATGTTGTATAAACAGTTCGTGATATCTGAGTAACTATTCAAGCAAGGAACATACTGCCAGCAGGATTTTCTTCATACAGCTGTGAGCTTTTCATATGAGTTTATGCAGCTCTGTCTGAATATTGAGATATTTAGATAAATATGAAAATTATTACAATACAAACAGTATACAAATAATATTCAATATCTCCTTAGCTGTATTAGCAGAGGTCAAATATCAATAAAATTGTGTTTGCCATCATTGTATGTTTTAAGATGAAATTTTCTGATATCTTGTAGCATGGTTTTGGAATTCGTAATGCAAATATAAACAAGCAATATTTGATGCCTAGAAACGTAACTGCAGAAACACCTGGAGGCACACTAGGCTGTAATGAGTTAAAGGATGATCTAAGCCTAACCTAAAAGGCACTCTCAAATACAGTCCTTATGGAACCATTACAAATTCACAAGATGAACTGCACAATGACCATCTGATCTAAGGTTCTAAATCTGGTCTGTGACACTAACAAAATATGCTGGAGAGATAGATATGTGTCTCCGAGATTACCCCTTCTCTGGAACAAACTTCCTAGTCATGTAAAGCAGAGCCCTTCCCTGACCCTCTTCAAATGCAGTTTGGATCAATTGATCATCAATTCACTCTTTTTTAATTTCTCCAAATCTTTTAGGTTTCTAGTACCATGATGGGAATGGACCTCATTCCTAAGTTAAAGTATGATTAAAGTTCATGAAATTAATATTGTTTCAATCTTTGATATCAGCCAGAAGTGCTCTTTGCAGCAGCTGCAATGTGCCCAGTAATGACTCCTTCTGCAGTTTGTATGGCATTACATGTATTGGTAACATATCTAAATATGACTGTAGATTCCTTTTTATAAGACCCATTGCTCCTACTACTATTGGAACTGTCTAGGTATCTTTCTTCCACATTGGTCTTGTTTCTGCCTGCAAATCCTGATATTATATGACTTTGTGTCTCTCTCTCTACACAAGATACTGTAGTCACTGGGTGTAGGGATTTCGGGTCTATACTAGTTCACCGAAAGTGTATTTCAGAACACCTAATCATTGACTCTAATCAGCAAAAATCACTTCTGTGATTCACTGAATTTACCAAGGGCAAGGAAATACTTGCCCTGCAGCACAATGGACCGACATCTCACTAAATGGAACCCACCCATGTGGGCCACACCCCCGATGTGGGGGGGGTCTGCACCCCAAACACTCCTAATTTTTTATATATATATATATATATATATATATATATATATATATATATATAAATAAACTCTGAGATTGCACTACAGTGGAGAAAAGGGCAACTTTTTGTTGCAATTTGGCGAACTAGTTCTTTGCCCTTGGTAAATTCAGCAAATCGCAGAGCGATTTTCGCTGATTAGGGGTCGATGATTAGGTGTTCACTGAAATACACTTTTGGTGAACTAATATAGACCTGGGATTTCAATGATCAATGCTAATTTTGTCTTCTTTTAGTGGATCACTATATCTGGTTTTCTCACATCTATCTTTTGAACTATTGGTAATGGGTGATTCCATGTGATGTAGACTTCAGTATTTTCTATGATGCTTTGTGGCTCATGTTTCCACTGTTTTTCAGCTACTTCAGTATTATAATGTTTGCACAATCCACAATGCAACAGTCTTGCCACATTATTATGCCCTTCAATATACAGTCCTTATGCCATTAATATATCACAACCAGCAACAAGGTGTGCAACTGTTTCCAGTCTGTTTTACTGTGCCCACTGAATGGCGCACAGCAACAGTTACCCCACTCCACAAAGGGGGAACCACCACCACTGATCCTGGGAACTTTCGCCCTATTAGCCTGATGAGCCTGGTCTGCAAGGCCATACAATGTATCATTATGGAACTCATCAACAAAGACATTGGTAACCTCCAAACTCTGGACCCCACCTAGTTCGGGTTTGTGAAAGGCAGATCATGCCATCTGAACCTGATTGACTTCTTTGAGGCAGTCACCAAAGCTGTAGACGAGGGTAAGGTGGTTCACATAGCCTATCATGACCTCACCAAGGCTTTTGACACCATGCCCCATTCTGGAATTAAAGCTAAACTCACTATACTAGGTATAAATCCCTACGTCACAAGATGGGTTGCCAACTGGCTTACTGACAGAACCCACACTGTAAAAGTTGCAGACTCCAAATCTGACTTCAAAACAGTAACAAGTGGAGTACCACAGGGTTCAGTCCTGGGACCTCTCCTGTTTGGTATCTACTTCTCTGAAGTACAGGCTAACACAGAAGGCCTATGGCTAACAGATGACTGCAAACTAGGAGCCATAATCAAGTCTCCAAATGATGTGGACATCCTACAGAAGGGCCTCACTGAGACAGATGCCTGGTGTCAGAGGCATGGCCTCAAGCTCAGTACCAAAATGTGCATTGTCATCCCCTTTGATAAAAACTCTGTACCCACGAACTACCACATAAACAGCACTCTACTTATTGCCAAATGTGTGATAAAAGACCTTGGGACCCAGGTGGACAGTAGTCTCTCCTTTGATAATCGCATCAACACAGTAGTCAGGAAATCCTTCTGTGTGGCACACCTCATCACAAAAGGGTTCTCCTTCAGGAAAAAAGAGGTCATTGTTCCCCTCTACTCGGCACTCATTATACCCATTATAGAGTACAATGCCCCTTTTGGAATGTACCTCACAAGACATCTGCAGCAGCTGGAAAGGCCACAGAAGTACCTCAAAAAGAGGATTACATGTCTCAAACAGATGCCCTACACTAACCATCTCAAAAACTCCAGCTATACTCTGTAGCATATCGCCTACTCAAGGGGATCTCTGCCTAACATATAAAGCTATGTTAAACCCGGAGCTGTTGGACATGCTACACCTAAAGAAATCCCAATCCCTTCGAGCTTCACGCTCTAGGGACTTAAACTTTGTCACCACAATAAATAGGACATGCTGGAGAGATAGATTCCTGTCCCAGAGACTTCCTATACTCTGGAACAAGCTACCCATCTATGTCAAGCAAAGTTCCTCATTAGCACTCTTCAAGAAAAATCTTGATGAGTGGATAGGAAATAGGAAATACACCCCAGGGATCACTTCTGTGGCTCTGGGACAGGGGCACAGGAAATTAACTTTCTTGTGTGGCGTAAGCGAGGGAACCTTGTTTGCTAGGCTTACTTAGGCCCTTGGGCCGATAGCCTAGTACCTACCTATAAACCTATGAACCTACATGTATCTGTTTCTCCCACATGTTCAATGGACTTTGCAAACCAATGTGTACATAGCCCACTATCTTGGGCCACCTATATTAACCTTTCATCTTTTGGTTTAAAATTACCTCTTCTTAAGATTTCCTGTGTTTGATCCTGAACAACATGAAGTTCTTCCAGAAGTTTACTATACTTGCAACTATTTTTTTGCATTTTCCATATTTCTTGTCTTGTCATCTGATCCTTTATCTGATATTCTTTTTTTTTTTTTTTTTTTGGCACTTTCTGTTGCTGCCTGATTTTTATCTACGTCTGTTTTAATTTCCATTCCCACTTGATGCCGATATCCTTCTGCTAGACTAAGTAGGGAAGTCATCTTAGATTTATTCTCCTCTTATTTCAAAACTTTCAATATGCTTGGGTCTTGTGACATCAGCAGATATGTGTGCAGTCCCATAATTGTAGATCTATGCATGCAATCAATTTCAAGGAGGCCCATACCTCCTTCAGAATGGGGAATATATAATCTTGGTATGCACTGATTTTTGTAAATAATTTGATAAGCATGAAGAATCCTTCTTGTTTTCCTGTCTAATTTATCCAACACCTTTTGCGTCCAGTCAATCACTCCAAAACTGTAAGTTAGGACAGGAAGAGCAAATTGGTTTATAGCTTGAATTTTGTTCCTAGATGTCAACACTGTTTTCAGGATTAATTTAAGTCTTCTAAAATATTCCTTATTCACATTTGTTCATGTTTTATTGTTGATCCTTCATCAACCCCCAAATATGTATACACTCCCTCTTGCTCAAGTTCTTTTATATCACATTCTTTTCCCAAACTGATGTTTTCTTGGTGCTGCAGCTTTTCTGCTTTAAAGGTTGCTTTTGCACATTCATCAAGACCAAATAATATTCTTACATCATCTGAAAACGTTTTGACAACTTGCAGTTGTGCTTTCAGTTCCTCATCTGATGAGCTATACAGTTTTACATCATCAAGAAGAAGAAGATGAGAAGTCTTTACATTTTGTTGCTTTCTGGAAGTCAAATTATAGCATGACGTAATCTGTTAAACAGACAGCTTAATGGGTTAAGGTGAAGGCAAAAGAGCAATGGTGAGTCACCCTGAAATATCCCCCTTTGGATTTTTATCCCTGGAATAATAATTTGTCCTTTATCATGGCTTAACTGCAAAGTGATTTGCCACTGTTTCATGGTCATTGTGATGTAATTAATCAGTGGTGGATGTATCTTACATATTTTTAAGCACTCTTTTATCCATGAATGTGGGATACTGTCAAAAGCTTTTTTGAGGTCAATCCGTGCCATACTTAGATTCATCCCCTCTTTACAGTTCTCCACCATGACTTTATTTAACAAACAAATGATCCTTTCTCCCATATGACTTTCTTTTATTGCTCTTTTATTCTAATGCCATAATTGAGTTGTCTTCTAAATGATTATAAACTCTGTCGGCATCAATTCCAATGTATAGTTTATATGTCGTAGGAAGGCAAGTCATTGGTCTATAAGTTTTAGGGTAGCTTGCAGGCTCACTCTTAAATAGGAGCATTGTTTTTCCTGTTGTTAACCAGTTTGGTTTGTGTTTGGGGTGGTCATATAAATAGTTTTTACTCATGGCTAACTCTTCGTGCAAAGATGTTAATACTTTAACCAGAAGTTAGGTACTGCATCTGGGCCTGGGGTTTTCCAATTAAAGGCTTTTCTTAACTTTGTTTCAGTCTCTCTGGCTGTTACTTCATCCCATTTCATATCCTGTACCTTTGAACTTCTTATTCTTTCTTTTACTTCTTTTCTCCATTTAACATCGTTGTTATGTTCCACAAGATCTTTGTAAACAATTCTCCAGAATGTATCTATTTTTTTCTTTTTTGGTGGTCTTTCAATTCCTTTTACCTTGTTTCCCAATTCTCTATAAAGCTTTTTTGGGTTATCAATAAATTGCTTATCTTGTACTTTTCCTTTATATTTATGTGGATATCTTCTAAGTTTTTCCAACTGTGCTGAGAATTTTAGTTTTTAATTTGTGATAGTGCATCATAGATCCTGGTCTGTTCTAATACTGTGCATTGCTTTAATCACATCTATATTTCTTAGTATTTTTGTTGATCTATTCCCTCTGCTATAATCTTCTAACAGTGACACTTCTTGTTTTAATTGCTTTATACTTTTCTCTATTATATATTTCCATGATGATATTCGATTTCGCTCCTTCCTTTCCCTCACTACCCTGTGCTCTTGTGGCAGAAATTTATCAGTTATTAATTTAGCTGCACAGTAACATATCCTGTTTACTTCTGTTATAGCACATGGATATCTATAAACAGTCTTAATTACTGTGTTCATTTGTTTTATCATACTTCTGATTTTGGGGAGTTTATTGACCTTCTGCAGTCTATTTATTTCATTGATTTTAATATATCTATCTATGTCCATTTAATCAAACAACTCTTCCTTTAGTTCATTTTCTTCCAGACTAAGGGCACATCCTTTGTTTTCCACTTCATGCAGGCATTCTATAGAAAGTTCTATAGCATCTTCCCGTGGCACCTTATCTTCAATTTCATCCTGTGCCATCCATTGCTTTGTCATATGGGAACTCACTGGCCTATCACTCCTCAACAATGACTGCATCAGAGTTTCTGCTGTCTCCTGTTCCTTCCCTTGCTGTCTAGCTTTAAGTGAATGTTTATACTGGTTTCTTGTGCAAGGCTCTTAAATTTCTTGATATGGCACCTGACCAATTGCTTCCTTTTCCACTGGTCTCCCCTTAATTTGGATATCCATTGTTCTATCCTGTTGTGGTGCTTTCTGAATTAGATTTTCTACACTGAATCCTTCACTTTGGAGGTACTTCATGACCTCAATTTCCATTTACTTAACTTCTCCATTACTAATCTCCTTTTCTACTTTTCCTCTTTGTCTTGTTATTGTTTGTACTGTAAGGTTTTCCATATCTGAATTCCTTTGCCTGTATTTCTCTTCAAATATCTTTGGTGCTGCTCTTTTTGTATTGGTTAGTTTTGCTGTCTCCTTTGCATAAATATTACACCATATTAAATCTCTTTTTCTTTCCCATGTCCACATTTCTTCTTCAGCTGTCTCCTGATCTTCCTGCTTTTCCTTAGTTTGGGGACTCATTCCATCATGCTATGATGCAGTCTGTGTTAGACTTTCTACATTAAATCCTTCACTCTGCAGACACTCCATAACTTCAACTTCTATTTCTTTAACTTCTACTTTACTAATCTTATTTTCCACATTCCATCTTTGTGATATTATTTTTTTATTGTGAAATTTTCCATATTTGGATTCTTTTGCCTGTATTTCTCTTCGAATATCTTTGTGACTGCTTTCTCTATATTATTAATTTGGCTTTCTCCTTTGCATAAATATTGCACCATATCAAATCTCTCTTTCTTTCCCATGTCCATATTTCTTTTTTATATTTTTCAAATATCTCTAGGTTTTGTTGTTTACATTTTTACACTTACTCAGATGCTTCTTTTTCCAAACAGATCAAAGTTTCTTGATCTATATACTGGTTTTCAAATATCTGTTGTATTAATGAAAGCAAATTTTTATTTGAAGCTTCTGACAGTTTTTCCTGTGAAAGTATTTTCTTTCCTCTAATTCATCTCTTAATCTCTTTGTATATCCTCTGTCTGGTAATTCTGGGCTTTTTGCATAATAGTAACAATATATAACTTTTTTCTTATCTTCAATAGTCCACACTATCATCTTTATGGCTCTTCTTTGGCCTATCAGTTGTTGTGATTTTTGTGGACTGCTACTTCTTTCTACAACAGGGAGGCCATCCTCCCCTTGGGCCTGGCCTGGACCCATTGTAGGAACGTTTCTGGATTTTGAGGATTCTACACTGTCATTTTTCCCATTCTGGCACCAGTGTACCTACCGAGATTAGGCCCTTTTTTATCCTGGGACTTGTGCACCCAGCTAGCTTTTTTGTTTTTGACTTACTTCTGTCCATGATATATGCTATAGAAATACAGTCTATATATCAGTGTTGCCTTGGTGAGATTTTGTGAAAAACAGGGTCCACCTCGCAAAGGTACTCACCAAGACTTGAGTATGATTTCAGGTTTTCAGCACTACTATTCTCCTTTGCTTGCTGACTTGTCATCTCTCCATTAGGATCCCCCCAGTTTTGAATGATTATGTCCCGCCATACTGTTCTGTTGATGTTGCAGAAGAGGTTTAGATCCCTAGGCAGAGTATTACTGTTGCCATCTGATTTGTAGATGTGCAGTAAATCCATCAGTACTGGGTCAGAGGATGCCTTGTATGGCATTCACAGGTCACCTCCTAGTAGTCTGTAGGATACCAAGTATAGTGACGGGACTTTGAGTTGGTCTATGTAGGACATGTTGTTTAGGCCTTGTATCCTTTTAGTAAGGTATCTCCATGGACATTACAGGTGTTGCGTGTTTCTGGACAGATACATGCCAAAGGGGGCATTATATTCAATAACTGGCATAATGAATGTTAGTTAAAGGGGACAGTGACATTTCTCAATCTAAATACAACCCTTTGTTTATAAGCTGTGCAACATAAAATGATTTTCTTACAACTATGGATACATATTGGTCAAAAGTTATGTCACTGTCCATATAAGTTCCCAAATCTCTTGGTAGATCCCTGTTGTAGATGACTTCCCAAAGGATTCAATAATGCTTTTTTTTTTAGCATTTATTTTCAGTCCATGATTTTGGCACCAGTTATGTATTTGGAAACTAAAAACGTGACTGTGTGGTGTGTAGTTGCACAACAGTAGAAACAGTGTAAAGAATGGACTGAACACAAAAAATTCTCGAACAGTTTAATAACATTAAGAGCTTCCATCCCGTGATACCTAGGACATCATCAGAATAAATTTATCTAGCCACAACCATTCCTTATATAGTGTTACACAAACAATTATCAATTACATTTTTAGTCAATTAACTAAACAATTCTGTTAAAATGGCAACATCTCTTTTAAACACAATCTCATTTAATCATGAAAAGGGGACATTTTAAGAAGTCTCTTAAGAGCAGCACTCGTAGTTAAATAAAATAAACAGAACATTGCTTTTGAAGAAATATTTTAAAAACCATCAGAGGTGTTTTAATATAAATTTTTATGTCTTTTTATAATTTAGCTGTATAGAGTTTTAACACAGGTTTAATAGTGACATACTCATTAAAAACTGGATGGGTGAAAGCATTCAACCTGAATTGTCACAGGAGTTCTCTGTACTCCAGTCAGTTCTCCCAATCCCCTCCTCTAGGGCCAAGATCTATTTGCTGTAGTATACTAAATTTGGATTTGTTGTGGGATACATCGTGCAAAGTATGTTTATACAGGGCATTATTCACACGTTTACTCTTTGTACCGTGTAAACGCTCACATTTTCACTTTCTCAATGCCCTTTCAGTTTCTCCCACATAAAAACTAGCTTTTTAAATTCCTTCTTGTTTTAAAAACAGATTTTGGATTAAAGCCTACTACTCCTACTATTTTGTGGGTATACTTGAGCAGGTTCCAGTTCCTGTTAATAATTTCTTTTTACCCTTTGTAATGCATAGTCAAATTCTACAATGATAGCTTTTTTCATTTTTTTTTTTTTATTAACTTTCTCTCTGCAAGTTGAACTCTCACTATCAATACTCGTACCAAGTAAGGGCCTATATTTTCTACCCCATTCATCATAGACTCCCCTTGTAATTTCATGCATGAAAGGTACTGGAAATCCTCTATCCATAAACATCCAGAAAATATGTTCACAGGATCATAGGAGGTTACTAGGCTATCGACCCAGAGGTCATTTCAAGCCAAGCCATTTCATCCCAGTGTAATATCATAGATACTCTAGTCAATACCCAGCACTGAATTTAGTAATGTCTGCCCATGTCCAGAAGGGTTGTGGGCACTATCCCCAGTAAGAATTTACGGTGCCCCATCCACTCGTCCAGGTTCCTTTTGAACAGTGTCATAGAGGTGCTCTGTTTCACATGAGTTTTCATTGCTTATATCTTTGATGCACTGACCCAAGAACACATCAACACACAACAGTCTCCTGCCCCTTCCGTCCCAGATGACCTCCCCAGAACTCTCAGATGACCGCCAAGGAATGGGTCACCGCCATCCCACAGTTCTCCAATGGGCCCAAGCAAAAAGCAAAGCTTGCCACCCTCACCCCCCTGGCCGAAAAATCTCCCTACAAATTCCCAAGATTCTAACTCTCCTTCCAAATCATCTTTTTTGGATGTCATCCTTGCCACACGTATACACTGACCCTTAATCAAACTCCTTTTCCATGTAACAGAGTGTGCACTCTTGAATGGTATGCATGAGTTACTAAAGGTGAGTTTCCAGTAGATTTTAGACTTAAAACCTTCCTCTGTCAGTCCAATAGTAGTATCTAAATAATGAATAGTGTTCTTGTTATACTGATATGTGAATTTCAGAGAGAAGGTAGTCTTATTCAAAAACTCTATAAATTTGTAAATATAATCTTCCAGTCCCTCCAATAAAATTAATATGTCAGTCAAACATCTTAAATAAAGCTTAAAATATTTGGAAAATTCTGTTGCAAAAACAGCCGATTTCTCCTATGCTAACAAATCCAGGTTAGTGTAAATAAGGGCGGAGGCCACAACCATTGCTACCCCGTTCACCTGTCTAATGTTTCACCTTTGAAGTATAAGAGGTTGTTCAGTGATAATACAGAGGTCAATTCCATAATTAGATTTTTCTGTTTAGTAATTAATGCTTCAAAGGTTGAAATGCTATCTAGAAAGAGTGCTAGACCATCTTTTAAAGGGACAGAAGAAAATAAATCAACTACATCAATTGTTAAAAAACTAACTGAAGAAATAGCTAAGTCAGGCGTTAATCTTGCTAGGAAATCCCAAGAGTCCTTCACAATATGGGTTTTAATATCAAAAATAAATTTTAAGGACCTGTCAATAAAGACAGCCAGAGAGTGTGTTTTAGATCCACTGGCTCCCATGAACAGCCTGAAGGGTGGGATTCTAGGGATTCCAAAGTTTGAAGGGACAAAATGTTTATCAACTTTAAGAAAGTTGTATACTCCAACAAACACTCTCTCATCAATCAAAAGTTCTTCCAAAAACATATCAATTCTGCGATAAGCTATGTTGATTTCATTTCTAGGCACAGGTGTATATCGATTACTGTCTTGAAGAATTTGAGACATCATGCATAAGTAGTCAATGGAATCAAATAAAACAGTCCCCCCTTCTTTATCTAGTTTCATAATCCAAATGTTAAAATTCTGAGTTAAATTGTCAAACAATTCCCTTTCTTTTTTGGGCATGTTGCATGCTCATTTTTTATTGTTACCTGTTTGGTATAGGTCTTGCATGGGTTCCCTTCAGAATCTTGAACTACTGAAATCTCGAATTTTAGCAGCCCAAGACCAGAAAGGCGAAAGTGCAGAATACCAAAAACCCAGAAGCGTGAAATTCAAAATCCCGATGTTCGGAGATTTTGAATTAGGGGTTCTGGTGTTGCGGTGTGTGAGTGGATGGTTGGAGGTGTAGGTAAGTGTTTCTGTTTTACGGGTTTTGGGTATGGGGCTCTAGTGTGAGTCTGTGTGTTTTGTTAGTGTGATGTGTGTATGCGAGGGGAAGGGAGCTTGTGTAGTGGTGTTTTTGTGGGTTTGTCTGTGTAGTGCGACCTCATAGTATATTTAAGTAGGGGGGTGGGGGGTGCAGGTGGGCTTGCCTCCCTGCTTGCATGTCGGGTAGATGTTTGTATTTGTGTATGTGTAGGGAGGTGTATGTTTGTGTCTGTGTGTGCGGTATGTTTAGTATAGAAGTCACGATTTTAAATTTCATGCTTCTGGGGTTTTAGCTTTATGGATTTTCGGCTTCATGGTCTCGAGATACTGAAATTCGAGATTTCAGTATTTCAAGATTACGAAGTGAATCCATCTTGCATACAAGCTTGTTCAAAGGTTTGTAGGACAGGGTATAAGAGAGGGTTGAAAAAGTTTTTTCTCTTCACTAATTCTTTTCCTCATTTACTACCCATAATTTTCTCACCAGGCATAAAGGCTAAATTCAATTTCCTAGAAAATGTTTTAACTCTGCTAGGGTATCTGAAATATTAAAATTTCCTGAAGGAATACATTTTAAGCCTTTTTCAAAAATCAGCAAATGTTCAACAGCTATTTGTGTAGTACTATAGCTGTAAATATTTGAACCTGTCAAAGAGCGAACAATCCCATTTGGATCCACCTTTACAGTCATCTTTTCTTTCCTTTTTGCCTTCCCCTGTTTTTTCTGTTGTATAAAATCCAGTCCATTGTCAGTTGAATTAACTATACTTCTAATCTCCTAAGGGGGAGGAAATCTTCCCTACTTTCGTCATTAAACTTCCTCTTGTTTTCAAGAGAGTTATCATTGACCATATTTTTCGTCATTACCACCTTCTCATTAAATGTGTGGGAAACATTCCCTATCAAGTTCCCTCCTTTATTCCTTTTATAGTTTAGTTGGTAGGCTGTATTGTCTGCATATTGCTTTAAATCTCTACTAAGTTTCTTTTGTTTCCATTTAATAATATCATCACATTTTCTGTCCACCTTATAAAATACATTTCCATACATATTCTCATAGTTATCAAAAAGCAAGACATATTAAATTTCATCATTCAAACAATCAGCTTCATTCAATAAATGGTTAATTTTAAGGTTGTTATGCTTAATAATAAGTTCCATTAATTCAAACCCTTGATGGTCAAAAAGCAAGGTAAATTTGTGATACGGTTCATCGTTGAATTCAAGTCCATTTGGAAACTTAAATACTCATAAACCCTTAGGAACAAGCTGCCTTTTTATACATCCCTCTAGGTATAGGTTATCTAAACACAAGCTTTTCAGTTTAAAACATTTATTCTCTAGGTTACAAATGCCATCCTTAAGACATTCCATAAATGACAATCCATTCTGGTGGGCGCACACATTATGGAAGATATTTTGAAAACTTCACTACTCTCATAACTGTTCAACCAGTTTATAAAAACAGTTCCACAATGATTATTAGAATAAATAGTACTGGGCTCTCCCCAACTGATGTTAGTTGCCCTACAATGCACTGTACCTGGTTTAGGAGCCATTGTATGGCAGTCAAAAATTGTTCCATTTGTTGACAAATTAAAAGTTTCATTCCTTCCTCCAAGAGTAAAAGGATTACCAGCGTATGGCTGAGAATCAATTAAGGTCGGGTGAGTAAAAACAACATCCCTATCGCGTTTCCTTAAACTGTAATTCAGAAAAAGCACTGCTCTTTCACCATCACTTTCCTTCTGCTATGAACTTGCAAGCTCTGTGCAAATCCCAGTGTGAGGAAGAAAATGGTTGAGACTACATCGCAATCAATCAGGTAAGCTCTCCTTTGACCATTTGAAAGTCGGCTGCTAGTTGGGTAAGGTTAAAGGATTGGGAGTGACATTTAACTCTCTCCCAGCAGCATAGTACTAGGTTCGGAAGCAAAACTTCCTTCCACAGTAACTCACACCACCATAGTCCAACAATAGTTTGGTGACTATTGGGCCATTTCTTTTTTGGGCATGTTGCATGCTCATTTTTTATTGTTACCTGTTTGGTATAGGTCTTGCATGGGTTCCCTTCAGAATCTTGAACTACTGAAATCTCGAATTTTAGCAGCCCAAGAACAGAAAGGCGAAAGTGCAGAATACCAAAAACCCAGAAGCGTGAAATTCAAAATCCCGATGTTCAGAGATTTTGAATTAGGGGTTCTGGTGTTGCGGTGTGTGAGTGGATGGTTGGAGGTGTAGGTAAGTGTTTCTGTTTTACGGGTTTTGGGAATGGGGCTCTAGTGTGAGTCTGTGTGTTTTGTTAGTGTGATGTGTGTGTGCGAGGGGAAGGGAGCTTGTGTAGTGGTGTTTTTGTAGGTTTGTCTGTGTAGTGCGACCTCATAGTATATTTAAGTAGGGGGGTGGGGGGTGCAGGTGGGCTTGCCTCCCTGCTTGCATGTCGGGTAGGTGTTTGTATTTGTGTATGTGTAGGGAGGTGTATGTTTGTGTCTGTGTGTGCGGTATGTTTAGTATAGAAGTCACGATTTTAAATTTCACGCTTCTGGGGTTTTAGCTTTATGGATTTTCGGCTTCATGGTCTCGAGATACTGAAATTCGAGATGTCAGTATTTCAAGATTACGAAGTGAATCCATCTTGCATACAAGCTTGTTCAAAGGTTTGTAGGACAGGGTATAAGAGAGGGTTGAAAAATTTTTTTCTCTTCACTAATTCTTTTCCTCATTTACTACCCATAATTTTCTCATCAGGCATAAAGGCTAAATTCAATTTCCTAGAAAATGTTTTAACTCTGCTAGGGTATCTGAAATATTAAAATTTCCTGAAGGAATACATTTTAAGCCTTTTTCAAAAATCAGCAAATGTTCAACAGCTATTTGTGTAGTACTATAGCTGTAAATATTTGAACCTGTCAAAGAGCGAACAATCCCATTTGGATCCACCTTTACAGTCATCTTTTCTTTCCTTTTTGCCTTCCCTGTTTTTCTGTTGTATAAAATCCAGTCCATTGTCAGTTGAATTAACTATACTTCTAATCTCCTAAGGGGGAGGAAATCTTCCCTACTTTCGTCATTAAACTTCCTCTTGTTTTCAAGAGAGTTATCATTGACCATATTTTTCGTCATTACCACCTTCTCATTAAATGTGTGGGAAACATTCCCTATCAAGTTCCCTCCTTTATTCCTTTTATAGTTTAGTTGGTAGGCTGTATTGTCTGCATATTGCTTTAAATCTCTACTAAGTTTCTTTTGTTTCCATTTAATAATATCATCACATTTTCTGTCCACCTTATAAAATACATTTCCATACATATTCTCATAGTTATCAAAAAGCAGGACATATTAAATTTCATCATTCAAACAATCAGCTTCATTCAATAAATGGTTAATTTTAAGGTTGTTTTGCTTAATAATAAGTTCCATTAATTCAAACCCTTGATGGTCAAAAAGCAAGGTAAATTTGTGATACGGTTCATCGTTGAATTCAAGTCCATTTGGAAACTTAAATACTCATAAACCCTTAGGAACAAGCTGCCTTTTTATACATCCCTCTAGGTATAGGTTATCTAAACACAAGCTTTTCAGTTTAAAACATTTATTCTCTAGGTTACAAATGCCATCCTTAAGACATTCCATAAATGACAATCCATTCTGGTGGGCGCACACATTATGGAAGATATTTTGAAAACTTCACTACTCTCATAACTGTTCAACCAGTTTATAAAAACAGTTCCACAACGATTATTAGAATAAATAGTACTGGGCTCTCCCCAACTGATGTTAGTTGCCCTACAATGCACTGTACCTGGTTTAGGAGCCATTGTATGGCAGTCAAAAATTGTTCCATTTGTTGACAAATTAAAAGTTTCATTCCTTCCTCCAAGAGTAAAAGGATTACCAGCGTATGGCTGAGAATCAATTAAGGTCGGGTGAGTAAAAACAACATCCCTATCACGTTTCCTTAAACTGTAATTCAGAAAAAGCACTGCTCTTTCACTATCACTTTCCTTCTGCTATGAACTTGCAAGCTCTGTGCAAATCCCAGTGTGAGGAAGAAAATGGTTGAGACTACATCGCAATCAATCAGGTAAGCTCTCCTTTGACCATTTGAAAGTCGGCTGCTAGTTGGGTAAGGTTAAAGGATTGGGAGTGACATTTAACTCTCTCCCAGCAGCATAGTACTAGGTTCGGAAGCAAAACTTCCTTCCACAGTAGCTCACACCACCATAGTCCAACAATAGTTTGGTGACTATTGGGCCGTTTCTTTTTTGGGCATGTTGCATGCTCATTTTTTATTGTTACCTGTTTGGTATAGGTCTTGCATGGGTTCCCTTCAGAATATTGAACTACTGAAATCTCGAATTTTAGCAGCCCAAGACCAGAAAGGCGAAAGTGCAGAATACCAAAAACCCAGAAGCGTGAAATTCAAAATCCCGATGTTCGGAGATTTTGAATTAGGGGTTCTGGTGTTGCGGTGTGTGAGTGGATGGTTGGAGGTGTAGGTAAGTGTTTCTGTTTTACGGGTTTTGGGTATGGGGCTCTAGTGTGAGTCTGTGTGTTTTGTTAGTGTGATGTGTGTGTGCGAGGGGAAGGGAGCTTGTGTAGTGGTGTTTTTGTGGGTTTGTCTGTGTAGTGCGACCTCATAGTATATTTAAGTAGGGGGGTGGGGGGTGCAGGTGGGCTTGCCTCCCTGCTTGCATGTCGGGTAGGTGTTTGTATTTGTGTATGTGTAGGGAGGTGTATGTTTGTGTCTGTGTGTGCGGTATGTTTAGTATAGAAGTCACGATTTTAAATTTCACGCTTCTGGGGTTTTAGCTTTATGGATTTTCGGCTTCATGGTCTCGAGATACTGAAATTCGAGATTTCAGTATTTCAAGATTACGAAGTAAATCCATCTTGCATACAAGCTTGTTCAAAGGTTTGTAGGACAGGGTATAAGAGAGGGTTGAAAAAGTTTTTTCTCTTCACTAATTCTTTTCCTCATTTACTACCCATAATTTTTTCATCAGGCATAAAGGCTAAATTCAA
The DNA here is from genome assembly GCF_019279795.1 of Protopterus annectens. Classification (NCBI taxonomy): domain Eukaryota; kingdom Metazoa; phylum Chordata; order Ceratodontiformes; family Protopteridae; genus Protopterus; species Protopterus annectens. Next base: position 262,381,324 of record NC_056729.1, read on the forward strand.
TTTCCTAGAAAATGTTTTAACTCTGCTAGGGTATCTGAAATATTAAAATTTCCTGAAGGAATACATTTTAAGCCTTTTTCAAAAATCAGCAAATGTTCAACAGCTATTTGTGTAGTACTATAGCTGTAAATATTTGAACCTGTCAAAGAGCGAACAATCCCATTTGGATCCACCTTTACAGTCATCTTTTCTTTCCTTTTTGCCTTCCCCTGTTTTTTCTGTTGTATAAAATCCAGTCCATTGTCAGTTGAATTAACTATACTTCTAATCTCCTAAGGGGGAGGAAATCTTCCCTACTTTCGTCATTAAACTTCCTCTTGTTTTCAAGAGAGTTATCATTGACCATATTTTTCGTCATTACCACCTTCTCATTAAATGCGTGGGAAACATTCCCTATCAAGTTCCCTCCTTTATTCCTTTTATAGTTTAGTTGGTAGGCTGTATTGTCTGCATATTGCTTTAAATCTCTACTAAGTTTCTTTTGTTTCCATTTAATAATATCATCACATTTTCTGTCCACCTTATAAAATACATTTCCATACATATTCTCATAGTTATCAAAAAGCAAGACATATTAAATTTCATCATTCAAACAATCAGCTTCATTCAATAAATGGTTAATTTTAAGGTTGTTATGCTTAATAATAAGTTCCATTAATTCAAACCCTTGATGGTCAAAAAGCAAGGTAAATTTGTGATACGGTTCATCGTTGAATTCAAGTCCATTTGGAAACTTAAATACTCATAAACCCTTAGGAACAAGCTGCCTTTTTATACATCCCTCTAGGTATAGGTTATCTAAACACAAGCTTTTCAGTTTATAACATTTATTCTCTAGGTTACAAATGCCATCCTTAAGACATTCCATAAATGACAATCCATTCTGGTGGGCGCACACATTATGGAAGATATTTTGAAAACTTCACTACTCTCGTAACTGTTCAACCAGTTTATAAAAACAGTTCCACTATGATTATTAGAATAAATAGTACTGGGCTCTCCCCAACTGATGTTAGTTGCCCTACAATACACTGTACCTGGTTTAGGAGCCATTGTATGGCAGTCAAAAATTGTTCCATTTGTTGACAAATTAAAAGTTTCATTCCTTCCTCCAAGAGTAAAAGGATTACCAGCGTATGGCTGAGAATCAATTAAGGTCGGGTGAGTAAAAACAACATCCCTAACGCGTTTCCTTAAACTGTAATTCAGAAAAAGCACTGCTCTTTCACCATCACTTTCCTTCTGCTATGAACTTGCAAGCTCTGTGCAAATCCCAGTGTGAGGAAGAAAATGGTTGAGACTACATCGCAATCAATCAGGTAAGCTCTCCTTTGACCATTTGAAAGTCGGCTGCTAGTTGGGTAAGGTTAAAGGATTGGGAGTGACATTTAACTCTCTCCCAGCAGCATAGTACTAGGTTCGGAAGCAAAACTTCCTTCCACAGTAACTCACACCACCATAGTCCAACAATAGTTTGGTGACTATTGGGCCATTTCTTTTTTGGGCATGTTGCATGCTCATTTTTTATTGTTACCTGTTTGGTATAGGTCTTGCATGGGTTCCCTTCAGAATCTTGAACTACTGAAATCTCGAATTTTAGCAGCCCAAGACCAGAAAGGCGAAAGTGCAGAATACCAAAAACCCAGAAGCGTGAAATTCAAAATCCCGATGTTCAGAGATTTTGAATTAGGGGTTCTGGTGTTGCGGTGTGTGAGTGGATGGTTGGAGGTGTAGGTAAGTGTTTCTGTTTCTGGGTTTTGGGAATGGGGCTCTAGTTTGAGTCTGTGTGTTTTGTTAGTGTGATGTGTGTGTGCGAGGGAAGGGAGCTTGTGTAGTGGTGTTTTGTGGGTTTGTCTGTGTAGTGCGACCTCATAGTATATTTAAGTAGGGGGGTGGGGGGTGCAGGTGGGCTTGCCTCCCTGCTTGCATGTCGGGTAGGTGTTTGTATTTGTGTATGTGTAGGGAGGTGTATGTTTGTGTCTGTGTGTGCGGTATGTTTAGTATAGAAGTCACGATTTTAAATTTCACGCTTCTGGGGTTTTAGCTTTATGGATTTTCGGCTTCATGGTCTCGAGATACTGAAATTCGAGATTTCAGTATTTCAAGATTACGAAGTGAATCCATCTTGCATACAAGCTTGTTCAAAGGTTTGTAGGACAGGGTATAAGAGAGGGTTGAAAAAGTTTTTTCTCTTCACTAATTCTTTTCCTCATTTACTACCCATAATTTTTTCATCAGGCATAAAGGCTAAATTCAATTTCCTAGAAAATGTTTTAACTCTGCTAGGGTATCTGAAATATTAAAATTTCCTGAAGGAATACATTTTAAGCCTTTTTCAAAAATCAGCAAATGTTCAACAGCTATTTGTGTAGTACTATAGCTGTAAATATTTGAACCTGTCAAAGAGCGAACAATCCCATTTGGATCCACCTTTACAGTCATCTTTTCTTTCCTTTTTGCCTTCCCCTGTTTTTTCTGTTGTATAAAATCCAGTCCATTGTCAGTTGAATTAACTATACTTCTAATCTCCTAAGGGGGAGGAAATCTTCCCTACTTTCGTCATTAAACTTCCTCTTGTTTTCAAGAGAGTTATCATTGACCATATTTTTCGTCATTACCACCTTCTCATTAAATGCGTGGGAAACATTCCCTATCAAGTTCCCTCCTTTATTCCTTTTATAGTTTAGTTGGTAGGCTGTATTGTCTGCATATTGCTTTAAATCTCTACTAAGTTTCTTTTGTTTCCATTTAATAATATCATCACATTTTCTGTCCACCTTATAAAATACATTTCCATACATATTCTCATAGTTATCAAAAAGCAAGACATATTAAATTTCATCATTCAAACAATCAGCTTCATTCAATAAATGGTTAATTTTAAGGTTGTTATGCTTAATAATAAGTTCCATTAATTCAAACCCTTGATGGTCAAAAAGCAAGGTAAATTTGTGATACGGTTCATCGTTGAATTCAAGTCCATTTGGAAACTTAAATACTCATAAACCCTTAGGAACAAGCTGCCTTTTTATACATCCCTCTAGGTATAGGTTATCTAAACACAAGCTTTTCAGTTTAAAACATTTATTCTCTAGGTTACAAATGCCATCCTTAAGACATTCCATAAATGACAATCCATTCTGGTGGGCGCACACATTATGGAAGATATTTTGAAAACTTCACTACTCTCATAACTGTTCAACCAGTTTATAAAAACAGTTCCACAACGATTATTAGAATAAATAGTACTGGGCTCTCCCCAACTGATGTTAGTTGCCCTACAATGCACTGTACCTGGTTTAGGAGCCATTGTATGGCAGTCAAAATTGTTCCATTTGTTGACAAATTAAAAGTTTCATTCCTTCCTCCAAGAGTAAAAGGATTACCAGCGTATGGCTGAGAATCAATTAAGGTCGGGTGAGTAAAAACAACATCCCTATCGCGTTTCCTTAAACTGTAATTCAGAAAAAGCACTGCTCTTTCACCATCACTTTCCTTCTGCTATGAACTTGCAAGCTCTGTGCAAATCCCAGTGTGAGGAATAAAATGGTTGAGACTACATCGCAATCAATCAGGTAAGCTCTCCTTTGACCATTTGAAAGTCGGCTGCTAGTTGGGTAAGGTTAAAGGATTGGGAGTGACATTTAACTCTCTCCCAGCAGCATAGTACTAGGTTCGGAAGCAAAACTTCCTTCCACAGTAGCTCACACCACCATAGTCCAACAATAGTTTGGTGACTATTGGGCCGTTTCTTTTAGTTATTTAGTTTGACCAGTTATGTATTTGGGACAAACCTTCCAGCAAGCTAAGTCATTTGGGGATTCAATAACTGCTCCTAGCTTGCATTCATCTGCAAACTTAGCCAGAGCCCTTTGGTGTTGGTTTTAATTCAGAAAAGTAGATGCCAAACAGGAGAGGTCCCTGCACAGTCCTGGGGAACTCCACTGGTGACTGGTCTTTTTGGGACAGTAACTTCCCCTATTCTGATTTCCTACATCCTAAATGTAAGCCAATTGGCAATCCAGCTAGTGACATAGAGGTTTAGTCCCAGTTTATTTAGCTTTTATATGTCTGAGTAGGGAATTGTGTCAAAAGCTTTGGCCAGGTCAAGGTATGTAGTGTGTATCATTTTGTCTATATCCATTGCTTTGGTGACCTTTACAAAAAAGTCCCCCAGGTTGAGCAATGACCTGCCCATGATGAAGCCAAATTGAAAGAGGTCCAGTGTTTGGAGGTTCTCTAGATCCTTATTGATAAGTCCCATGATAGTCTTTCTATGGCTTTGCATGTGAAGCTGGTCAGACTTATAGTCTGTATGTATGCAATTATGGAATGTATGTATGTAGTGTGTCACATGAGAGCTTGATATTTGGGGAGGTGGTGTTGCTGTCAGTAAAAGCCGCATGTGAATTATATCAGTGTAGTGAAGTAGGTACACTACAGCAATAACAAACTTGGTAGATTTGAAATCAAGGTACCAATGGGAAGGAGGGTCGAAAATGGTTGGATGTTCCTCTCTTACTGCACCCCTCTACCCCTCTACCTCTATACCCAATAGCTGAGCTCTTACTACCTTCTTCTGATACAAAACTTTTCAGTTATTTTCAGGCTGAACAGTTCTTAATCAGAGGAACTCACATCAGTCCTGCTGACCATGGGTTCCCTAATAGATGTACAATGATTCCAGGCAGTTTAGCCTTAATAATCATTATAGAAAACAACTCTCTCTTGCATAAAACAATGACACTCAGAGGACAGGAGAGTAGTGCCAGGCACCATGTGTACCAGGTGAATCCAATGTACTTCTAATACTTCGAGTACATTCAGTTCTTCTAAGCACTAATACTTCAAGCACATTCAGTTCCTCTAAGCACTCATAATTGACATACTCAGTCTTTGTCTCAAGATCATGAGGTGGGAGATAGTATCTGTCCATTCTGTGTTTATGCACGGATAAATGAGTCTTCATGGGTTCTATTTAAGCAGCTTTATTCTGTGCAAACACAATACTGTAAAGCTTATTTGACTATGACTAAGTAAAATATAAAAAACTAACTGCTGTGATCATACATGCTTACACACTGACTGCTACTTCAAAATGGCACTAGGGACTGCACGTGTCTAGAGTATATATGTGCACGCACAGCCTCGCATGCTTCTTAAAGACATAGTGCACACACACATGCTACATTCTGATCTACAGTATCCTACACAGTTTTGGCTGGCACCTTCAAAAGCTGAAATATCCCCCAGTTGATCTATTTGTCTGTCAGGTGAACAGATTGTCAAAGTGCATTGTGTGTGTGTGTGTGTGTGTGTGTGTGTGTGTGTGTGTGTGTGTGTGTGTGTGTGTGTGTGTGTGTGTGTGTGTGTGTGTGTCAGTGTGTCTTATCAGACAGTACTTATTAAATCATTGTGGGAAAATGAGAAAAATCCTGAGCAGATTTTGGCTAAGGCTACCAAATATTCTACTTCTCACATGATATGTTATGACAATAACCTTATTGGAACCTACATTAATATTTTCAGACCCTTCATCCCCGTGTATTACTACAGGTGTACATGATTAAATGATACATGTATCACTATAATGGATCTGATAATAATGCATATAATGCATCACTCTTAAGTTAATTAGCTTTCTGACATCATGCTTTTTCACTAGAGAGGTCAAGCTCCACTACTATGGTGTCCTCCCTCCCTTCCATAGCATCCCAGATTCCCCATGTGTCCACCAACAAAAGAAAACATTGCATAAGCCTTTACTGATCTGGGGATGCTTATAGTTAGCTCTTTATCTTTGTGCTCAGCTACTGTAACAAATGAGGATATCTATGACAACATATACATACCCTGTCATTACATTTCAATTTGTAGCCAACTATGTAGGCAAAGAGAAGACTGCGCTATCTGAACACTGAGACTACAGTACTGTGCCCATCTCCATTCAACAAGCACACATAAGTCTTTGTTGAATGAACCATCCTCCCCACAGTAAGAATGGTATGGTTCAGAATGAAGCATTCACCCTTGTAGTAAGAATGGTATGGTTCAGAATGAAGCAGTCACCCTTGTAGTAAAACTGGTAGTTCAGGATGAACCATTTACCCTCGTAGTAATAATGGTATAGTTCAGAATGAACTGAACTGGTTGGTGTGGAGGTTGGACGTTGAATATCTATATGAGTTCGTAAACTACCTTAACGAAAATAGATGGGGTATTGAATTTACTGTGAATCATGATCCTAACAACATCATTTTTTTGGATGTTAGCATAAGCAGAAATAATGATAACACTCTCTCTACCCAGGTTCACTGTAAATTTCCACAATACAATTCCCTCCTCCACGCCACCAGCTTTCATCCCCCTTACATCTGTCAAAATATTCTGAAATCCCAGTTTATCCGTGGCAAATGTATCTGTTCTGAAGAAGAAACTTACAACATTTATAAACATAATTTGATCATGAGATTTAAAGATAGGAGCTATGAGGCTGGTTTTGTACATTGGGCATCCAATACTGTGGATGGTTTGGTCAGGAAGGAACTTCTCCAATATAAAGACAAAAACAATAGTGATGGTTCTGCCATCCGTTTTACAACTACATATGGCAGAAATACAGATTCATTGATTCACAGTGTCAATTGCCACTGGAATATGCTGTTGGCTGACCAAACGTTATCTACCATGTTACCAACTAGATGCTCTTTTACTTTTAAAAAGGGTAAAAATTTAGGTTCATATTTCAATCACTATAAGCATCTCCTGCCTGACATACCAGTGTCACTAACAGCCCTCCTAGGGGACAAGTTAGATGGTTGCTTTCCCTGTGGACATTGTTCATACTGTTCCAGTTTTATCAAATCCAAAACATTTAGTAGTCAGAATACCAGCCAGGTCTTTGATATATTATTTTATGCCAATTGCCAATCTGACTGGATTATTTACTTGGCCACATGTCATTGCTCGGCATTTTATGTGGGGCAAACCTCACGACCTGTCAAATTCAGGGTGGGGGAGCATCTTAGTGAAATCAGAAACAAGAAAATTACCAATGCATTATTTAAGCATACTCTTTTTCATCCAGCTGCATCTTTCAATTTTATTATTATTGATAAAATTAGAGCAACAAGATCCAATAAAATGGGCTGGCATGATATTTTAAATAAAAAAGAGAATAAGTGGATTATCAAACTTGGGGGTTTATTCACCCCCTGGACTTAACGAGCATTTATAACCAATGGTAATGACTGATTGAATTAATACTATATAAGGAGTGTATTGCATTCTGTTTATTTCACACTGAGGAAGGCATTGTAACTGTTTGCCGAAACCGGTTTGTGCACTCATTTTACCTGATTGATATGTCGCTTGCACTATCATCAGAATAAACAAATCCTGATGCTACAGCTGCTGGCCTTATTTTTCTTTGTAATTGGTACTGTTTTGGGGCCTTGCCGCCGCTGTACATGCAGAGGCTTATGTTGTTTTCAGGTTTGCGTTTTATCTGCTGTTGGCCTGTAGCACCAGGGATACCTGGTTCTTATACATCTGTTGGATTTTACATTTGCTCGTTGTTTATGACCAGCCTTATATATATTTTTTGTAATACTAGCGCCTAATTTGTCTATATTTGGCTGCATATACTTTGTTCCTGTCACCAAGCCCCAGACCATGGACTGGTCTTATACAGCAATTTTAGTAAGGTAAACAGACATTTCAGTACTATGGTCTAATATACCTCGATTACCCATTGGAATCGCTTACTTTTCCAAGCACTTTTACATGACCGTTTTGTGGGCAATAACGTTTGATTTCATGGGGAATTACTGACATGCCAAATTGGATGTTTCCTTTTTGTATTAATTTTTGTTTGGACATTGTATGACCAATGATCTAACTGGAGTGGTTGGATTGTCATTTACATCTTATTACATCTCATATCAGGACTATTGGTGTATTTTTGTATGATTTTTTTACATTGTTACATCGGACAACCTTGGCATTCACCATTTTAGGACTGTTTCAGCTGAACATACATATTCTGGGTTTTGGTATCGACAGAGTGGCAGCAAAGTATGCAGTAACTATCTAACTTTTGGACAACTATTGTTGGACATTCATTGGGACAATTGGTGTTTACATTTTATTACATCGGTCAACCTTGGCGTTTGCCATTATGGGACTCTCTCAGCTCAACATACATATTTTGCATTTTGTGATCGACGGAGCGGCAGCAAAGTATGCAGTAACTATCTATCTTTTGGGCAACTATTGTTGGACATTTATTGGGCCATTTGGTGTTAAATTTAGGACTAATTGTGCATTTTTGTATTTTTTCACATTGTTATATCGGACAACCTTGGCGATTGCCATTTTGGGACTTTCTGAACTGAATACACATATTTTGGTTTTGTGGTTGATGGAGTGGTAGCATGGTTTCTTTTTGGATAACTAATATTGGACAGTTATTAGGACAATCAGTTATACCAAGTCCAATCATTTATAAGGATTCATCAAGGTTGTACTATATATTTACTGATATACATATACATTTATTTATATGGCTGGACTTGGTTCTTTAAATTGTACTTTTGGTCTTTAGTTCCAGTTTTGACCAACTACTACATGCTTATCATTATACTAGTATAGATGGGCAGTATATGTTTTTCCATATATACGGCATGAAATGTGCTGCTTAAATACATCAAGATTCAATGTCAGTTCGGGCTTGATATCGGTCAATGTGCTGTGTATGTTACACAAGACTAGATGATCTATAAGCTGTAACTTTCATTTTTTTTGTGTTTTTCCTCATTATGAGGAAGTAATCTAGGAGGTACTTGATATTTAGAGCCATCTGGGCACTCTCTGCAAATGTTTAGGGAACGTATGTGTTTTTACCTATATACAATTGGTGCATTCAATATTAGACCAACAATTCTAATTGTTTCTGATAGTATACTTGGCAGTACTATATATTTTTCTGTCATAATCTTTTCATATATATATATATATATATATATATATATATATATATATATATATATACAATTTATTGGGTAAGGAACCATTTTACGCAAACAAATACATTGGTTAAGGGTTTTTTGGCAGCAGATTGACTTGGGGTGATACATGGTATTTTTATCCCCTTAGGGTAATGATTGCCCATACTCCCCTACTTTATTGCTAATATTTTTTCATTTAGCTTTTTTCCTATTTTGCCGACAGCCCTGAAGAATCGGCACACATTGCTTGCTATTCTATGATTACATATAGGTTTTGGTAAGTAATTGTAACTTGGTTTTATGGGCAGGATTAGACTCAGCTTTACAACAGTTATAGATACAGTGATAGTTTTACTATAGGCTGTTATAGTCTAACCTTTTTGGCACCACAAAATTGTCAGTTGTCGATGTGGAAATTACTGGACTTTGCAAAAATGGCATTTTGGTATGCTGATTTATAAATGTGGTGCATTTTACCAAGTGACCTTTGGCTGATATTGTCTTTTTCCTATTAGTTGGCAATAGCTCTTTGTGTTAGCCTTTGGCCACCCATTTACCTTGGACTACTTGCCTGACCCTATAGATAATAATCTTTTTGGGTATCTGTGATAGCAACTCTATCACTGAATATATATTAATGGTCAAATATTTAATAATTTATTATTGTTTTTGTGTGCTTTATATATCTTGGTTGGTTTTCAGCAAAAATGGAAATTTCTCAGTGTTTACGAGGCTTAGCCTCTGATCATGATGACCTAGCTATATTTGGCCTAGGTCAAGGCAATTCTGGGGATTTAGGGACATTTGCTTTACCCCCTGAGGATAGCTATGAAGTTTTGTTTTCTAAATTGAACAAAGGTATGCAGATATTGTGCAGCAATGTCTGGCACTACAAATTATTCAAGGCCTATATGGCCAAGAATATCACCCCCAGAGGTCTCAGGATTCATACACAACCCTTAGTAAGTAACCCTGACAATACCTTACTCAAAGCATGGGCTGATGTCCAAAATAAAGCCACTATGGAATTTGTTCAGATTTTAACTGCACACTTTGAACGGACCATTGATTCAGAAATTATTAATGTTACCAAACTGGGGGATGAACTTATTAGGTTTGAGGGACAACCTCAATATACCTCTTGTTTTAAAGAATTTAGTACTGATTTATTAAAACTGGAGGAACAATTAAAAGAAAGGAAGAGGAAGAAATTCCTCAGGGACTTGGCAGACTATGAAACAGGTGATCCTTTTAATAAGGATAAAATCAAGAGGATATGATTTTCACAGCAACCAAAAAATATGGCCAAGAGAAAACGGCCACGTCCTATCCTCAAGAAATCATCAGTCTCTGGTCTGGATTCCACTGGAGATGAATCCTCTTCCAGTTATGAACCAGACATCTCTGATCCTACAGGCTCACCAGCGTATAAATGCACCAACAACAGTGTCCCTTTAGGACCAAACGTAGAAAGGGAGGGAGGAAACACCAACAGGGTAGACAACATGCAGACACTGTTGAAAATGATTATCAGGAAACAATAAATGTTTTTAATATATATTCCTGTACTCTTACTGAAACTGAGACCAAAATACTCAATAAAGGTCTTTTATTCATCCCTGGTTTCTTTGTTTCTGAGGACAGTTTTGTGGATGATGTGTTGAGATTTTGTAGAAATTTGAACCTTAAAATATTTTTTCATGGTAAAGAAACCATAGATACACAACATGAGTTCAGATATCATAGCTCGACCTTTATGCCACCTATGCATCATACTGTTGCTTAATTTCAGAAATCAATACTCAAAGATCTACACTTTCATGCCAAAGAAACCAAATAACATATCCAGGGCAGAAATGGAGGTGATTTCACAGCTGGCAAACAACAATCACCTGGTCATATCGATGGCCGATAAAGGGGGTGCTGTCGTGGCCCAAGATTGGACCCAATATGATAGTGAGGCAGATATTATTCACATTTGACCACTCATCCCACTTCACTTTTCGAGAAACAAATTGATGAATTTTTATTTTCAGCTAGTGATGAAGGGATAATTTTACAAACTACTCTACAACATCTTACAGTGAATGAACCGACACATCAGTATATATACTTTTTGCCTAAAATACATAAGGATGCTACCAATCCCCCTGGAAGGCCCATCGTCTCAGGAAGGAATTCTTTAACGGAGCCACTGTCTATTTTTCTGACCAGACACCTGAAGCCCCTTCTCAAATGGGTACATGCCCGGATACAGGATACCACAGAATTCCTGAGGTTGATTTTGGATACTCAGTTGGAACCAGGTTGGTTGCTTTGTACACTGGATGTCAAAGCATTATATACCAATATACCACAATGGGCTGGTATAGCTGCCCTAGAACACTGGTTATATAAATCTCAGCTATACCAACCTGGTTTCAACACCTTCCTTATCATCCTTTGTGAACATCTCCTCACCAAAAATGTCTTTTTCTATCAAGGTGAATGTTTTCTTCAGAACAAGGGAATAGCCATGGGCACTTCTTTTGTGCCACTTTATGCTGATTTATTCATGGCTTACATTGAAGAGCAGATTATCTATGATCCATTACATAGCCTTTACCTTGATGAAATTGACATTTGGAGGAGGTACTTGGATGATTGCTGGTTGGTGTGGAGGTCGGATGCTGAATATCTATATGAGTTCGTAAACTACCTTAACGTAAATAGATGGGGTATTGAATTTACGGTTAACCATGATCCTAACAACATCATTTTTTTGGATGTTAGCATAAGTAGAAATAATGATAACACTCTCTCTACCCAGGTTCACCATAAATTTCCACAATACAATTCTCAGCTAGAGCGTCTTCTGCATGGAGACATGCGTGAATGGGCATACCTTCGTTGAAGGTTGTGCATCAGGCCTGTCAAGCCGGTACGTAAAAATCAACTGCCAATCATTAGCGGACCGGAGTTCCGCTGTGGTGACCCCTAACCGGGAAAAGCCGAAAGACACAAACAAACAAACAATTCCCATCTCCACGCCACCAGCTATCATCCCCCTTACATCTGTCAAAATATTCCGAAATCCCAGTTTATCCATGGCAAACGTATCTGTTCTGAAGAAGAAACTTGCAACATGTGTAAACATGATTTGATCATGAGATTTAAAGATAGGGGCTACGGGGCTGGTTTTGTACATCGGGCGTCCAATACTGTGGATGGTTTGGTCAGGAAGGAACTTCTCCAATATAAAGACAAAAATAATAGTGATGGTTCTGCCATCCATTTTATAACTACATATGGCAGAAATACAGATTCATTGATTCACAGTGTCAATCGCCACTGGAATATGCTGTTGGCTGACCAAACGTTATCTACCATGTTACCAACTAGATGCTCTTTTACTTTTAAAAAAGGTAAAAATTTAGGTTCATATTTCAATCACTATAAGCATCTCCTGCCTGACATGCCAGTGTCACAAACAACCCTCCTAGAGGACAAGTTAGTTGGTTGCTTTCCCTGTGGACATTGCTCATACTGTTCCAGGTTTATCAAATCTAAAACATTTAGTAGTCAGCATACCAGCCAGGTCTTTGATATATTATTTTATGCCAATTGCCAATCTGACTGGGTTATTTACTTGGCCACATGTCATTGCTTGACATTTTATGTGGGGCAAACTCACGTCCTGTCAAATTCAGGGTGGGGGAGCATCTTAGTGAAATCAGAAACAAGAAAATTACCAATGCATTATTTAAGCATACTCTTTTTCATCCAACTGCGCCTTTCAATTTTATTATTATTGATAAAATTAAAGCACCAAGATCCAATACAATGGGCTGGCATGATATTTTAAATAAAAAAGAGAGTAAATGGATTATCAAACTTGAGGGTTTATTCCCCCCTGGATGTAATGAGCATTTATAACCAATGGTAATGACTGATTGAATTAATACTATATAAGGAGTGTATTGTATTCTGTTTATTTCACACTGAGGAAGGCATTGTAACTGTTTGCCGGAACCGGTTTGTGCACTCATTTTACCTGATTGATATGTTGCTTGCACTATTATCAGAATAAAGAAATCCTAATGCTACAGCTGCTGGCCTTATTTTTCTTTTGTAATTGGTACTGTTTTGGGCCCTTGCAGCTGCCGTACTTGCAGAGGCTTCTGTTGTTTTCATAGTTCAGAATGAACCATCCTCCCCACAGTAAGAATGGTATGGTTCAGAATGAAGCATTCACCTTTGTAGTAAAAATGGTAGTTCAGGATGAACCATTTACCCTCGTAGTAAGAATGGTATAGTTCAGAATGAACCATCCTCCCCATAGTAAGAGTAGTATGGCTCAGAATGAGTCATTTACCCTCATATTAAGAATGGTATAGTTCAAGAGCTGTCCTATCTATGGGTTCGCAACCATTCATCTTTCAGTAGTTTGAACTTAAACAGAAGGCAAGATACCCTTTCAGCTTCTTTAGTAGTTCCCCAATTACAACTTTACAATGAAAGTCTAATGCACCTTTTTTCATGACATATATGCTTCAGTGATCTTCATGGCATGCTTTGAATTTTTAGAGTCTTCAATTAAGTTGAATGTGCCTGTGTCATTTCTCTTTTACCCCTGTGGCCTGATATCCATTTCAAGCACAGTACGTGCTCATTTTGAAATCTTAATTATTTATGTATTATTTGCTAACTGAGTGTGTGGGTTGGTACATGATCCTTTTCAGCCACATGTCTGGACATAAGTCAGAGACAAAACATTTACAAACATTACATTTTCAGATGAATTGTAAACTATATGCATGTATGTATGTACATACACACACACACACACACACACACACACACATATATATATATATATATCTATATATCTATCTATCTATCGATATATATATATATATATATATATATATATATATATATATATATATATATATATATATATATATATATATGGTTTACTATCAAAAGTGCGAACGGCACTCCGTCGACTGTCATATACTCGAACATGGAAGGTCGTAATCGGTAATGTCGAAGACAAAATAATCAATCTAGGAATGGTTTTAACATGGGTCGAGGTAGGGGAGATGTTTGTAGTTTGGAATAATACTGAACACCTACCTCGACCCATGTTAAACCATTCCAAGATTGATTATTTTGCCTTCGACATTACCGATTACGACCTTCCATGTTCGAGTATATGACAGTCGACAGAGTGCCGTTCGCACTTTTGATAGTAAACCATATATATATATATGTTTATAGATAGATAGATATAGATAAGTGTCATTTCACTGAAAATCTGTTTCGCCGAACATTTCTGACATAGGGTCCAAATGGCCGAAAATCCATTTTGGTGAGAATAGTACCGACAGTGTATATGCCATTTTTCCCCACTGTAGTGCAATCTCGGCATGAGAATATCAAAGTAGGGGGAGTGGGGGCGTAGCCCCCCAACTAGTGCAGTTTAATATTGTCTAGTATTGTTTAATATTGTACAGTCCCTATGAAAAGGGTAAGTAAGTAGTTTATAACCTGAGTAGGTGGGGGGCTATGCCCCCCACACCCCCTACATTAATATTCTCACTCTGAGATCGCACTACAATGGGTTAAAAGGGCATATACACTGTCAGTACTATTTTCGGCGAAATGGATTTTCAGCCATTTGGACCCTATGTCAGAAATTTTCAGCGAAATGACATAGACCCATATATATATATATATATATATATATATATATGCACACACACACACATGCGCGCACACACACACAAACACACACACATATGTTGGAAAACAGATGTTACAACTTGAACTATGAGATAGTAACAATAAACTGGTATGCTCATGTTCAGCAAACAACTAACAGCTGTAGATGTTGTATTAGTTAGAGCTAATAATAAAGAGTAAATCAAAAATTTGAAAAATGGGAGGAATAAAAATATTGAGATTAAATAATATAAACTTTTAACATTAATAATAATATACGTAAAGTCAAGCAATTCATTAGTCCAAAAACAGAGGAGGCTCAACACGACCAATTAAAATAATAAAATCTTTAATACTGCAGCAAGTAAGCGCTTTCACATTTCAAGAACGCTTCATCAGACTTAAATAACTGCCATAAAATCAACCCATTTAAATACTGTTCAAAAAACACATCCACCAATCAGGAATGTGAATTAATTAATATAATACTAAATCAGCATTCATTAAAAAAAAACACTTATGAAATATATTAAATCTCTATAAAATTATTACAACACATATGAAATATGTCATACAAAATACATTTTAAAACTAATATCACACTTGTGTTTTCTGTGTTATATTAAGAACTCAATGTACATATGAACGTGCTGCCAAAAAAGGCTTAAGAGTCACACGTTCATTCAAACCATGCCCTTTGTGTCCTTGTAACCTTAAGATCCATTTATTTTCCTTTTCTTCAGTATAATTCCTGATGTTACCTAGCCTATTGGATTTCCTTATTAATTCTAACACTGTGAAACTAAATTTGTGTGATGTACCTTAGTGTAAGATGTGATTAGCTAGGGCATTGGATTCATTCTCTTTGTGTATTGCATATACATGCTCTCTGATGCATTCCCTCAGACTTCTGTTAGTCATGCCCACATAAAAACATGAGCAAGTCTGACATACAGCAATGTATATGACATCCCTCGATTTACAATCAGCATAAAAATTCATATGCTAAGACTTTCCAGTATCAGGATGTGTAAAGATGTTATTACCAGATATAAAAATACACTGGTTACAACTCCTGCATGGAAAAGTTCCTATTCTCATAGAATTGATAGGTCTAAAGCCCTCACTCTCATAACATAACAACCTCTTGAGTGACTTCATATTCCTATGTGCAAAGCTGGGCCTATCACCCACTATCTCTGTTATTTTGTCATCTATTGTTAAAATATTCCAATTTCTCCTAATTACTTCTTTTATCTTCGTGTCTAAATTATTACAGGGAAAAGTCAATCTCTTATAACTTTGCGTGTATCTTTTATTATTTCTCCCTTCTTAATCTCTTTTCTGTCTATACAAATAGGGTTTCCCTTTACTGTCTCTATTTGATTCAACAGACACTAAAGCTTCCTCCACCTCAAGTGTGTCATAACCTCTTATTTTAAAATTCTCCATTAACACTTGTTGTTTCTTGTTAAATGTCTCTTCATCCGTGGTAAGTCGGGAGACTCTCATGCTCTGTCCTGTAACTATATTGGAAAATACATGTTTGGGATGCATGCTAGTACGGTGTAAGATATTATTTCTCCAGCATGACTTCCTATACATCTCTGAATGTACATCACCCTCACTTTTCCATATTTGTGCATCCAAAAATTCCATGATGGATGTGGAGCTTTTACATTCAAAGCTTAAAAAAGTCGTTGTCCCATTTATATATTGGACAAAATCATAGAGTTCACTTTCAGTACCTATCCAAACCAAAAAGACATCATCTACAAAATGTTTATAGTATTTTATATTCCTATAAAAATGTTCATTTCTTAATATATACATATACATATTCTCCCAATAAGCCAAGACTAAGTTGGCATAGGAATTTGCACAAGGGGTGCCCATGGCCACCCCTTTCGTTTGTAGATAATAGCTTTCCTTGTACACAAAGACATTGTTATTTAATATTAGATCAAGAAGTGCTAAGATCCTAAAGGTCAAATTCCTAGGTACGTTTTTCTCAATCAAGAACAACCTCAAATACTCCATTCCAATCCC
Organism: Protopterus annectens; assembly: GCF_019279795.1. NCBI lineage: Eukaryota > Metazoa > Chordata > Ceratodontiformes > Protopteridae > Protopterus > Protopterus annectens. Next base: position 262,398,087 of record NC_056729.1, read on the forward strand.
ATTAGGAATAGATGTGAATAAAGAAACCACATCTAGGGTTACCAATAACTCATTTTCCACAGCATTTCTATTTTCTGAGGTAGCTAAATAGTCACCATAGCTTTCAAGAAAATCTTTTGTGTCTCTTAATATTGTATTCGTATCATTTACAATAGGTCTCAATTGTTGTTCAACATAAATAGAGGCTGGTTCTAGTAACCAACCCCTACCTGAGACTATAGGTCTCATAGGGGGGTTAACCAAAGCTTTGTGTATTTTCGGTAACCCCCTGAATATGGGTATAGTGGGTTGTTCTACTAACAAAAACTTATATAAATCCCCATCAATTGTACCACAAAGCATATAGCTCAGCATGTACATTCCTTATCAATTCATTTAAAGTAAAAGCATTCAAAGCACCATAAGTTTCAACATCACTTAACAACAAATTTATACTTTTGTCATACATTAATGCATCCAGTATAACAATTGCACCCCCTTTATCCGCTTGTCTAATAACTATTTCTGAATTATTCTGTAATTTCTTTATACTCAAAAATTCCTCATAAGTTAGATTATAAAACTGTGGTTTATTACCACTTTTATATAGCTCAAATAAATCTCTTTCACATGCCTTCTCAAAGGCATCTAAAATCGGATGACTTGTGAGCATAAAAGTAGAGGGTTTTACTAAAACATTCCTTTTTCCTTCTGCAGTATTGCCAAACATTAAACTAAGACCAATTCGTCTTATAAACATTTTCATATCAAGTACAACATCAGTTACATCAGCAGTCTTTGATGGAATAAATGACAGGCCACGATTTAATAATGACCTTTCTTGTTTAGTTAGTACATAGCAAGAAATATTTATTACTAAGTCTTCGTTGTAGATTTCAGTACCTTTTTCTGAAATTCGTACTTCTCCTCGGTCATCTTTCGCTTCCTTGTCACACCCTGTGGAGACCAACTCGTTTGTGATGGCTTCCATATAGGTAGAGAAAAAGAAAAAGTAAATTTACTTCAGTGCCAGCCAGCTTGCTCCTAGCTCCTAAGTCCTTAAATGCATAGCCACTGATGCCTGGCGCTTCCACTACAGCAGGCGTTCTGGCGTTGGTACAAACAGGAACGCCATTGCCAGCATCTACATGTGTGTCTACATCTTCCTGCACCACTCTACGTTCAGACATCATAGTCGTGGGTGTATCTTCAGTTCCCAAACTTGAAGAATTCATTTTTAAAGTGACAGTATCTATATTGTCGTTCCTCTGGCTTGAAGCAGTCTTACAAACTCTTGCATAACTGTTGATATTATTTTTATTATCGATTTTCGGCCAAGAAAACACCTGGCTTTTATGAAAATCGATTAGGTCTCTAATTTTTTCTTTTTATCCAGTAATAATTTGTTGTCTAATAACGCAATCCTGGAGGACACATCAGCAGAGAGTCGTTCTTTCTCAGCTATACTCACTAATTTCATTAGTTCATTTTCTATGAGAGAGATCTCACTACAGTGGGTTAAAAGGGCATATACACTGTCAGTACTATTTTCGGCGAAATGGATTTTCAGCCATTTGGACCCTATGTCAGAAATTTTTAGCGAAATGACATAGACCCATATATATATATATATATATATATATATATATATATATATATATATATATACACACACACACACACACACACACACACACACACACACACACACACACACACACACACACACACACATATGTTGGAAAACAGATGTTACAACTTGAACTATGAGATAGTAACAATAAACTGGTATGCTCATGTTCAGCAAACAACTAACAGCTGTAGATGTTGTTTTAGTTAGAGCTAATAATAAAGAGTAAATCAAAAATTTGAAAAATGGGAGGAATAAAAATATTGAGATTAAATAATATAAACTTTTAACATTAATAATAATATACGTAAAGTCAAGCAATTCATTGCAAATGGAAAGCGTTACAAAACATAGGGATTTAACAAAACAGCTTATACCAGGTTGTGTCCATTCCACAGAGTCAGCCTTAATAAGAAATTGTCAATGGTAAGATGAGTGATTGAAATAAAACTAACTCTGATCTATAAAATAATTTATATTCCTGGAGTCAGTACAATTATAATTTGATTTGAATTGCAAAGCATTATCTGGTTCTGCCAAATCTGTGGGGAGAATATTCCATGTTGCCAAGTTTGTGAACGGATCTTTCTCAGGTAGCTAGGGGAAGCTGTGGTGTAGTACGTCTGAGATTGTACCTGCATTAAGCTGTGCTATATGGACAATTAATGTGTTAGAAAGCATCTTTCTGCTACAACTTTTCTTAAGGGGCACAACTCTCTGTTGATCTTCCATCATTTGAGATAAACATCTGCTGTAGAACGGTACTAATGTTGTGACTGTGCCCACAGTTAGAAAAACTTTAAGAACCTTTAAGAAACTTAAATGCTGATTGCTTCCAGACCCTTACAGTTCAAAGGAGAGGTTCAGCCATACCATATTATCTTCATATGCAGTTATCAAGCTATATACATTCTAGTTTAGTTCAAACAGCGCCAAGCAACTGTAAAAACAGCTACATGTTCTACACACACACACACACACACACACACATATATATATATATATATATATATATATATATATATATATATAGATATATAGATAGATATATATATATACAGCAGCTCTGGACCTGTCTACATCACAACAAAGAGTCAAAAATGAATAAATGCTTGCACAATCTTCATTACTGTCCAAGCTTGAACAAGCCTTTAACAAAATAGATATATTTGCCATTGCCATGCACTAAAAAAGCTAAATTGGCTAGAATTCTCCAAACAACTCCTACTGTCTCAGCTACAAATAACACATTCAGTAATCTACAAACCTACTACCTGTGCCTTCCTCTCCTCATTTGTATCCAGTTATACCTGTAACTGTCCTCTTCGTAGCTCCGATCGGCATCTCCTTGACATCTACAACCCCAACAAAAACATAGGGAAATACAAATAATCAGTGTCCCAGGCCTGGAACAAACTCCATGCTTATGTAAGAAATATCTTATACCCAAAACATTTCAAAAAAGAGCTAAAACACTACCTTGCAAACACATGGCTCTGCCCCTGTCTAAACCCCACCTCACCCCCCCCCCCCATCTCCATCCTTCATCTTTATCTTCCACAGTTCTTCTCTCTGGTATAACTCCCATTTCTTCTCTCCTCTTTCATAAAGATGTCATACCACACTTTCAAATGTAACTGCTTTCTATGCAAACACATATATTTTAATATAGTCTTATGTAACCACTGTATATGTAAATAGCCTTGTATATTATTCCACTCTTGATTTTTTCTCATTTTTTGTATATCCTGCCTTAATGCCTTGTACGTGATGTCTCTGTTGTAACTATATAGACTGTCTTTAGTTATGACAACTTTGTAAATAATTTCTTTGTGTTATGTAACTGCTTAAGTACTCCTTTATGCTTCCATCCCTTCATTTTTTATATGGTTTTGTATTTATCTTTTTATTTGTATTAACAATTGGAGCTCTTCTCAGATCTCCACTGAAAATGGGCTTCTGGCCCAGTTTAATTCAACCTGGTTAACAAATGCCATATGAATAAATAAATAAATAATTTAGCAAGTGAGAGGGTAGGGAAAAGCCACTAAACGGTTTATGTCCAAAAGATTATCAAACTATCTTGTATTTTGTCAAATCAAATACATTTTTCATAGAGGCAGACAGGCAATTCTGCTGGCCCAGTACTTGTTTAGCTGATGCAGTTTAGGAACATTTTAATAAAGCTGGTGTAGTAGCAGTTTAGTGTGCTGGATGGAGACACATACACAGTATCATAACATAGAGATCATAGTGCATTTCTGCATAACATCTTTTATTTAATATGCCCATCACCTGTACTGGCATTTAGTCTTATATTAATGAATTCCTAATATGAAACATGCTACAAGCAATTGTAAATCTGACAGCTGGTGCAGAAGATTAAGGCTATGAGCTATAGTTCCTCTTGTACAGGGTTTAATTCCCTTAGCCCTCATTTGCCTACCTTAATGACCTTAGGAATATCACTTAACAAAGCAGTGCTTGGGGGCATTTTGGACCTTTGGTAAGGCTCCTCATTGGTCGCTTGGACTGCAAGCCTAGTAACCACCAAGCTCTTTCCTTGCACATCTTCAATTGTGTTATATGATTATTTTAAGCCACCAGCCTATATATATATATATATATATATATATATATATATATATATATATATATATTTTTTTTTTTTTTGCAATTTGTAATTTTTGCAGACAGCTCTATAGTATCTGCTGAAAGTAGCAGAGATAGCTACATCCCTTTCCAGCAGTGGACTAATTGAATCTTTTTGCCAGGTAATGTCATTCCCATTTGGCATAAGTTATAGAAGCAGCACATTCAGCTAAAACTACCATCTTAATGTAGCCATACATGGAAATATGGAAATCATTAACAACAGCAAACCAAATGATAACTGAAGTAGAAGTACAATTTAATTTTATTCTCCTTTGTATGAAGATATGAAGATATGGAATGTTTACTTACTACATGCTGTCTTTGTTGAAATTTAGATTTTCATGAACCTATAGAGTGAAAAGTGTCTAAACTTGTACCATGTCTACAACACAGGGAAAGTTTATTATTAACAATTTCTTATAATGGGCGACGTGTACATTGCCAGCCTGACTGGAGAACAAATGTTCTCTAGGAGGGTGTTAATGGTCAGGTAATACCTACATAAAAAACAAGTTAACCACTTCACACCAACATATTAAGGAAATGGACACCATTAGTTTAATGCTCGCTAAACAGAGCTTTGCTGTTTACTGAGCGCAAAAATAAAAGACAAAGAAAATTAAAATAAAAAAAAAAAGAATGACAGAAAAGTGTTTGCGTATGAAAATGCAGAGCTGTGTCAGTTGGATTTTAGATGTTTTTATTTTCCAGGCTGCTTTTTCAGACTAGCTGTCAACATGTATGTATTATCACATCTGTTACTTTCTCTGTCTGCAGCTTGATTCAGTGTCTTTGGGATTCATGCACCCCTATCTTTTTTTTTTTTTTTGGATTGGGATAGTGGACTGCAGTTCCCAAACTGCCAATCTGTTACATTGCTGGGTTTTTTTTAGACAAACAACTTCTGGTCAAGCTAATTAAGCTTATTGTTGGTTATCTAAGCTAAATGTGGCATTTTCTTTAAGAACGGTAATAGAGCTCTATCTCCTGGCTGCTTTGTTTAAAAAATAAATGACAAAAAAGTTTGAGTGCATGTTTTGTGTGTGTGTGTGTGTGTGTGTGTGTGTGTGTGTGTGTGTGTGTGTGTGTGTGTGTGTGTGTATGCGTGTGTGTGCGTGTGTGTGCGTGTGTGTGTGTGTGTGTGTGTGTGTGTGTGTGTGTGTGTGTGTGTGTGTGTGTGTGCGTGCGTGTGTGCACTTGCATGTGCGACAGTGTTATTGTGAGTGAGAAAAAGACCACATGACTGCATCAGGCAGTCCATCAGCATGGAGATGATTAATACATCATTGTATTTTGTTTCCACTAGTTGGAGATGGCTTTGGTGCTTTTAGAAGAAAGGATTGCAAAGATAGAAGGCCATAGTCCATCCTTGGAATGAGAACATTTATGGCGATCGCCTTTTTAGCTTTATATATATATATATATATATATATATATATATATATATATATATATATATATGTAGATTGAAGACATTGTATTCTGCTTTATGTTGTTTCATTACTTTGTCAATTTGAACTTGTGTGTGAGAATGGAAGGACTATGTTTCATCTAGGAGTACAGCAAGGTAATTTTATTGTTTTGTTTGTGTATGGGGATGGTTTCAGTGTCAAGAATTGCTATGTTATTGCAGGGTTGAGAGATGTCGTAAAGGTTATGGTGTTTACCTCCTAGGCGAAAAGTGTAGGGATTGATTCTCACTTTTGAAGGAAATTGGCTTAATGGCTCACAAGAGCAGCTAGCCTAACACATAACTGTGAACCTATTTAGTTTTTGTTGAAGTCAGGGACTGTAAAGGAGGGGAGCACTGCAATGCCTTGCGTTATATTTATTTTTTTGTTACATGAGACATCTGAGGATGTGTCTTCTAACAAACCAGTGTGTGTGTGTGTGTGTGTGTGTGTGTGTGTGTGTGTGTGTGTGTGTGTGTGTGTGTGTGTGTGTGTGTGTGTGTGTGTGCTCACATGCTTGTGTGTGTGTTGTTTCTGTCTATGGAACGAAATGACAACCCAGAAACTGGAACCACACAAACAAGTGTTTAATTGAGCGCTTTCATCTCAACAGTGCAAAAGACTTCTACAAAATAAAACCTCATAACAGCAGCCACCTTTTATATACAGAGAAACTCATTTGATTGGAAATTCAATTAACAATCAAAACATATTTAAAGACACAGTAAGATCTTAGTAAATAAAACTCATTCCTATGCTAAACCTGTTGACACAAAGTTAAAACATAATGATATAATAAACACTTTTGACACACATTAATCTAAAAAAAGAACTATTTCACCATTCAGAACTAGCTTTTAATTTTAAGATACTCTGAATAGAGCGTTGATCATTTAGGCGGGGGGGGGGTGTAACCGCCTAAGCTGCCACTGTAGTTCTTTGAGTTCCAGGAACTGATTAAGTGAACCTCCCCTTTGCCCCAAGTCAACATGGTCGATGACCACAAATTTAAAAAAAATGTTGTGCATGCATTAATATGTGTTTGACCAAAGCATTGCTCCTATCCAACTTTTTTATATCATACATGTGTTGATAAATTCTGGTACGGATCTGTTTAATGGTCTTTCCGATGTAAAATGCCAGACATTTTTGGCATAATGCTATATATACTACCTCTTGTGACTTACAACTATATTTCTTTTTCAAATAAATAGACCCATAGTTCTTGATAGACACTGATTCAGTTTCTAAAATGTGTTGACATTGGGTACATGACCTACATTTAATCATCCTACCACTCCTTTCCCTAGCTGCTTCCCTTTCCACCATGTTCTTAATCCAGATATCATTCTGGTACACTGTTGTAGGTTTTTCACCCACTGGTCCCCCAATGGGGGACACAAAGGCAGAGGTACTGCTATATATAGGGATAATTTAGATTAGCCTATTGACCAGTGCATTTTCGGGACATGGAAAGAAGTTGAGGCAGCACAAGAAAACCAGTGCAGACATGGAGACTCTAAAAAAAACTCCACACAGACAGTTCCAAGAACTTAAAATTTAACCCTGGAACCTGAATGTATGAACAAGAAGCATAATCTTTCAGCCACCATGTTGCCTGTTCTCCATACCACTTTGAAAATGCCACATCCTTTGTTCTTCCTGTATTCTGGTGTGCCACTGAAACCACTCTTACCTGGCTGCATCAATTTTCTTACCATGTACTTGTTAACTGCAGATTCATTTGTCAATGTTGCCCAGAATTTTCTAGCCCTGTTCTGTAGGTCCTAAAGTATACCCCTCAAACTCTTTGCACAGGAAATCTGAACTAAGCCAAAAATAATGGAGGGACAAAGATCTAAAAATAGAGACATATTCTAAATATTGCTTTTATAAAATTAGAAAGTTGCTAGAATAATAGGTGCTGTGTTAGCATGCATTTCCTGAAGGATATGAACTCTGAAACTCAAATGTCTGTCATTATTTAGTGACTTTAGTCCTCAATAATTTGCCAGAATGAAAACACAAATTTTATGAGGAAAACACCAAAATTATGACACAAAATTCTGGACATTCTGCGAAAATCTGGACAGTTGAGAGGTATGTCTAAAGGTCTGCCTTAAAGAATATTCATACAAACATCCACACTTAATGCATAACTGTTTGGTATATTAAATAAATGCATATTGTTACATTCCTTTATTTTTTTGTATATGACCTGTTTTTATAAATGATATATCCCACTTTTACTTATTCACACGAAATGTTGATGCAGCTGCATTTTCTTTAACTTTAATGATAATTCATCCAGCTTAGCATAACAAGGACTCCACTAATAAAAATCCTTTGAGACCAACAAGACTATTTAGTTATCAGAAACAAAATAAACTGATACTTCCTAGTAACCCAGTACTATTGCAAATAAGAAATAATAGTTCTGTTTTTCAGTTGCTAATAACGTCATCTTTACAGCTGTTTAAACATGTTTTTTTTTTTCTCAAATTTCAGGGCAGTCCCTCTGATGCAAGCTGACATTTATAAATAAGGTTTGTCGTGTACAACCCTAGCTTGTGGCTCTGACAAGTACATTATAAACAGAAACAGACTTGCAATTGCTTTTTACTTTGTTTCATATCGAAATTTGCCTTGTGTGCTTAAATTACAGAATGCCAGAGGTGATTTAGCAGCAATTTATATGACAGATATTCTGTCATAGTATACTACAGATAAGTTTGCTGACGCACATGCCAGAACAAGTTACTTACAGGGAACAAAAAAAGCAGAGGCTACTCATATAAGTTGCATATCATATATATGTGCACAGAAGGCCAATATGAAAAAGTTTAACCACTGTGTAATAGTGACAAAGGCTGCAGAAGGTAAAGATGCCAAATATGTAAGGGATAGTTTTGTACAATTAATATATATTCCTAGGTTCATAGGTTCATAGGTAGGTACTAGGCTATTGGCCCTAGGGCCTATATAAGCATATCCAAAAGGTACCCTGGCTTTCGCCACCCAAGAAAATTATGTTCCTGTGCCACTGTCGAGCAGAGCCACAGAAGTGATCCCCGGGGTGAATTTCCAATTTCTCATCCAATCATCAAGATTTTTCTTGAAGAGTGCTAATGAGGAGCTTTGTTTGATATAGATAAGCAGTTTGTTCCAGAGTATGGGAAGTCTCTGGGACAGGAATTTATCCCTCCAGCATATTCTGTTTATTGTGGTGATAAGGTTTAGGTCCCTAGAGCATGTAGCTTTGAGGGATTGGGATTTCTTTACGTGCAGCATGTTCAAAAGCTCTGGGTTTGACATAGCTTTGTGTGCTAGGCAGAGATCGCCTCTGAGTAGGCGATATGTAACGGAGTAAAGCTGCAGTTTTTTGAGGTGGTCTGCGTAGGGCATCTGTTTGAGGCCTGTAATCCTCTTTGTGAGGTATTTCTGCGGCCTTTCCAGTTGTTGTAGATGTCTTGTGAGGTACATACCAAAAGGGGCGCTGTACTCTATAATGGGTCTAATGAGTGACGAGTAGAGGTGAACAATGACCTCTTTTTTCCTGGATGAGAAACCTTTTGTGACGAGGTGTGCCACATAGAAGGATTTCCTGACTACTGTGGTGATGTGATTATCAAAGGAGAGACTACTGTCCACCTGTGTCCCAAGGTCTCTTATCACACTTTTGGTGTTAAGTAGACTAGCGCCTATGTGGTAGTTCTTGTGTACAGAGTTTTTACCAAAAGGGATGACAATGCACTTTTTGGCATTGAGCTTGAGGCCATGGCTTTTACACCATGCATCTGTCTCAGTGAGACCCTTTTGTTGGATGTCACATCTTTTGGAGTTTTGATTATGGCTCCTAGTTTGCAGTCATCTATAAACTTCGTTAGCCAAAGACCTTCTGTGTTAGCCTGTACGTCAGAGAAGTAGATACCAAACAGGAGAGGACCCAGGACTGAACCCTGCGATACTCCACTTGTCACTGGTTTGAAGTTGGATTTGGAGTCTGCTACTTTCACAGTGTGGGTTCTGTCAGTGAGCCAGTTGGCAACCCATCTTGTGACATCAGGATTTATACCTAGTTTAGTGAGTTTATCTATAATTCCAGAGTGGGGGATGGTGTTGAAAGCCTTGGCGAGATCTAGATAGGCTGTGTGAGCCACCTTACCCTCATCTATGGCTTTGGTGACCGCTTCAAAGAAGTCTATCAGGTTTAGGAGACATGATCTGCCTTTTACAAACCCAAACTGGGTGGGGTCCTGAGTTTGGAGATTGCCAATGTCATTGTTTATAAGTTCCATGATGATACGTTCCATACCCTTGCAGACCAGGCTTGTCAGACTAATGAGGTGGTAGTTTCCGGGGTCCATGGTGGCTCCTCCCTTTGTGGAGTGGGATAACTGTCACTGTACACCATTCAGTGGGCACATAGTCTGAGATGAGGCTATGATTGACATGGTGCTTAGGTGGGGTGCCAGTTTGTTCTGTAGTTCATGTAGAACGCAGCCTGGGATGTTGTCACGTCCCATGGATGCTGTGTTCTTGGCTTTGGAGAGTGTGTTTTTTACCTCTGCAGTCATGATTACAGGAACTTTGCATTCTTCCGGTATAGAGATGGACCCTTTATGGGATGAGATGGGGGTAAAGTTAGCACTGAACCTATCTGCCAGGATGTTGGCAATCTCAGTTGGTTCTGTATATTTAGTGCCATTGTGCTGTAACTCAGAGCAGATCTGAGTGCTGCCATTGAGATTCTTGACATAGCTATAGAATGCTTTGTGGCTGTCTTTAGAGTCAGTGGCGATTTTGTTTTCATACCTAGCTGTAGAGGATTTTATGAGGGATCTCAGCTTCTTACTGAAGCTGACCAGGGAGTTCCTCCAATCATAGGATTTTACTTTTATTTGCAACAGTTTCTTTCTTCTGTTATAGAGTTTGCTTATGGCAGGGGACCACTAGATTGGCTTCCTTTTTTTGGAGGATTGCATCTTGGTTCTGTTAGGGATTGCACGATCCATGCACTTGTGTAAGTGCTTATAAAGTGCATCTGTGTAGAATTCAGCAGTCATACCTCTATTGTCTGTCAGCATGGGTGTCATGAAGTTTGCCACTTCTGTCTTAAGAAGCGTGAAGTTGGCTTTGGAGAAATTTTTTATGGTGGTTTCCCTAATGGGGGATGGGGGAGGGATCTGGATGTGTAGGGTGATTAGCTTGTGGTTGAATCTGACCAACGAGGAATTGGCCTCTGGTGTGGAGCACCGGTTGCCCATGCCGGCAATAACCAGGTCTAGGATATTGCTGTCCCTGGTGGGGGTGTGGATAAGTTGATCCAAGACATTGTAATTTACGAATTCCAGAAAACGTTGAGCACAAGAGTTGGTACATGAGTAGTTTTCCAGTTAATGGTGGGGCATTTGAGATCACCCATTATTAGTGTGTTAGGTTGTACCCTAATATTTTCCAGTGTATCAAGAAATGAAGAGTGGGAATCCTGGGGCATGGTGGGGGATCTGTAGCAAGCTACAATTTGGATTGCGTTTGTTGCACTTGGATAATCTCGGATACATTATGCTGAGCAACTAGCCTGGAGGTGTGGATATCCTCAATGAATATGGACACACCTCCGACTTTAGTGTTTTGGGCCAGGTTAGGTGGCCGAAAGGTGTGTTATGAATAATAGCCTGGAAATGCAGGGGTACTCTCTGGAGCCTTGAACCAGGTCTCTGTCACTGCACAGATGCCGATGTTCTCCATTTTAAGGAGTGCCTCGAGTAAGTGCATTTTGAGGTTTAGACTTCTAGCATTGAGTAGCAATACCCTCAGATTCTGCTTGCCTGTACCTGTTATGATGGTGAATTTGTCATTTGAACCTTGCCTAAAAAAGGCACTATAGGGGCAGCTAGAGCCTTAGCCAGTATCTGGAATCCCAGGGGCGACAGGTGCAGGCCATCTCTGGCAAAGCATTGTGGTTTGTCGATCATGTCATCCCAGGCAGACAGATACTGTTTCCCCTTAGAATGACACCAGAAGTTTAGCCAATTGTTGATGTCATTCATTTTGTCCTTGTACTGTGGTATCATTCTGGGTGATGGCAGGATGCTACTCAGGGCTAGGGTCATACCTGCCTGGGTTACAAGATCGGACAGCTTCTCCATGTCCCTTTTCATGTAGTCCAGGGAGGCACATCTCAGGTCATTCACACCAACATGGACAATGACAAAGTCATATTTGTACTTGTTGTGGAGTGACCTGAGTGCTTACATTATGTGGTGGATCCTGGCACCCGACAGGCAGCTGACAGTAACTTTCTCCTTGTTTAGCCTGGTGAGTGGAACATTAGTGTGCCTGACTATAGAGTCACCTATGACTAGAGTGTTGGGTACGTTGTTCTGCCTTATGGGCTGTGGTTGAGTGGCACACTGAGTTTGTGGGCTATGTGTCATTTGGGTTGTGTTGGGGGGTGGAGGTTGCTTGTGTTTCTGCTTTGGAGGTCCTTGTTGCTTGGGCAGATTTTTATTGAGAGCCTCCATGAATGTAGGTGTGTGTTTTGTTTTTCTATGTGTGTGTTTTGGTGGTGTAGGTTTTGAGGGACTATGTGATGAGTGAGGTGTGGTGCAAGTGTTTACCTTCTCCTCTTGACTGTCTAGTCCAGTCTTGGGTGAAGAGAGCTTTGCTTCCAGTTTTGCTATACAAGTGCATCTCTCACAGGTTGTAGTGTTGGGTGGTAGGAGGAGAGGGTTGTCTGTGTACATGAGGCAATTGCTGCATTGCCCCAAGATGCCAGATTCATCAGGTAAACAGGAGAAAACACCGGGAGCTGACCCTTAGACGTACCTGGATAGATGCTTATTTGTTAAGTACTAGAAACTGTTTTCCTCTAGACAAGTGAGGAAAGTTGAGTGCTGTAGTAATTTGTAGCTTATTTAGCGCTTACAACAAGCTCTGAACAAGTGCTGAGCTCAAAAACACAGACTTGAGTACTGAAACTAAAAAACTGGCTAGTTCTAAGAAACAAAATTAAGCTAGAAGGCTTCCCTCCAACACAAAAAGGTTTGGGGGCACAGAAGCCCACAAACAGTCCTGGACACAGCAAATCTGTATCCAGACTAGACTACCATCATGAAAGGCAGGAAACAAGCTTAGAAAAATTGTTTGTTTTTTTTTGTTTTAAGTGGAAAGAGACAAAGGAGTAGCAGAAACTAAGTGGATTGGCCTTCTCAAATGTTCTCCCTGTATTAGGTAGATTGATGTAATAACACTAGACTGGGAGGAGTGTCCCAGATCAAATTTACAGTAGAGGCGGGCAACTGCAAAGCCACCAACTATAAGAACAGCATACAAATAGGGAGGGAAGGTGGGAAACAAACTGCAGAAATGTTACTCACAGCAGAAAAGCAGCAGTGAGCCTTTAAATGAAAGTTTTAAACAGCTAAAGGGGCCTCTAGAGAAAGCTTTTAACTGCAAACAAGTTATCATAATCAAACAACCCAAACAGATGCTTAATAAAAGTGGACAATTTCCAGTTAATACCTCACACACAATGAAACTAGCTAGAAAAGTATGCAGCAGACAAAGTGCTATAAATAACTCGAAAAAATAAGCGAAAAAACAGGATACTTAATGTTATATATTATAGATCCAGGTTTGCTCAGTGACCTTCCTTCGATTAGCTCAGTGTGAAATGTGTTTGTTAAAACTGCACGAAAATCTTACCCCCCACCCCCACCCCCAAAAAAAAACATAAAATGGACTGTGCAACTTTTCTGGAATAGTTATTTTCCAGTGCATACCTCACCTCCCAAGTTCATAATTTTATGACTTCTTTTAAACTCATGCAGGCATTGCTTGTTTCATCTGCTTAGCAGAAATAAAGAGCAAGTCAGTGTACCATAACAGTCAATTTTATGTGTTTTTTTTAGAACTAAGTTTTGCATTTAACCACACTTCCTGCTTTGCTAAATATCATACAGTAAGGCTTTCTTATTGTAATAGTTTTTATTCCGTGTATCATAATTAATTAGAATAGAGGCATTGATAAATGTTTGCCTATGAAATGACAAGCATTTTCCTTATTTGCATTTGAAAAATATATATTTTTCATACGTATGTACAGAATACACAGAAATAACATAAAATGTTTAAAAAATGTCATAGTAAATTAACAACTGACCTTACAGAACATCTAATTGGATCATACCCCTCAACTGTCCAGATTTTCACAGAATGTCCAGATTTTTGCCATGATGAACTGCGGTGGTGGTGCTGCGGTAGCGTTGTCGCCTCACAGTAAGACGTTGTCCTGTTCGATTCTCAGCTAGAGCATCTTCTGTGTGGAGACATGCATGAATAGGCATACCTTCTTTGAAGCTTGTGCATCAGGGCCGGCAACTCGGCATGTAAAAATCTACTGCCAATCATTAGCGGACCGGAGTTCCGCTGTGGCGACCCCTAACCAGGAAAAGCCGAAAGACACAACAACACCAACAACATTTTCATCTGTTCATCGTAAAATTTGTAGCTTTCTGCTAGATCATTGAGAAATGAACTAAAAAAATGACAGACATTTGTGTTTCAGAGTTCAAAACCTTCAGAAAATATACATTAATGCAAAATCTGCTATTCTAGCACCTTTCTATGTTTATAGCAGTAATATTTAAAATCTGTCCCTATTTTTGGCCCTTTATTCCCCCATTGTTTTGGGGCTTATCCAGATTACTTGTACTAAGAAGTTGAGAGGTATGGATGGGATGGACTTCCAAGATTTATTCCTAAATATTTGGAACACCAAATATTGCTTTCAAGAAGACTCCCTGACTTTCAGTTTATAAACTTTTGTGAGATTTGGAGTTCATAGTATAAAAAAAGAGTGGTGAAACAAAACACACCACAGTGGTCTTTATCATATATTATTTAGTTCCTCAATTTGTCTTGAAGAAATTTAGAGAAAATGCATTGAGTAGATTGTTTTTTAACCTGACAGTTGGGTATAGCCATTGTATTCCCATTTGGCTAAGAACATTTTGGTAGTTCCCTCTGCACACCCCAACACCATGTCAAACACCACATCAGTTCCACATGTGCTGTTAATGAATTAACTAACATGACATAAGCAGACAGTCCTCCTAGCTTGAGTTTGAAAAAAGTCCATGTGGATCAACTCTCAAACTTGATAACAAATATAATTAAAGAAAGTAGCCTAACCTATTATAAAGCCGTCAAGTGTTCTATAACTGTTTGATTCCAGCTGTTGTATTGTTTTTCTAAATGTGTCAGTTTATTTGCTCTGTGGTCCATTTTCTAAGTTAGTGCGCTGTAAAACAGATATGTTTGCATTTTATAAACAAGTCTGATGACTTGCTGAATTGCTAATGCCAAGCAATTATAGCTTGTATCTCACAGAAGTATTACAGTATTATAAAATTTGATATGGAGACCTAATCAGTTACTGTAGACTGCCTATGTTGCCAATGAATGTTAGCAAGCCTGACAGGAAGGAACTAGACAGTTTGTGAGGGAGGTACAGATCACAAGCTAAAGCTTGAAGACAACAGATTGTTTTCAATACCCATGTTTCTGACATGCTAATATGACAGATCAAGCAAGAGTACTCAAGTGTGTCCCCTAGCAGACCATCACTATGTGTAAAACCTAGGGGGAGGTGCTTAAGAAAAGCATGCAATATAGGAATGGCAGGTTAGATGTCACAATGTAGTTTCAGCACTCTCAGAAATGCCCAGCAGTGGCAGATGCAAATCCATGCAAACAATAAGGACTTATAAAGCTTAACTCCTTAGTGCAATACTTCTGGACCAAGTAAAAATTAATGGGAAACAAAGGCACAGGATCAGAGACTAATTTTAAATATTGTTCTTGTGAACATATTTGTTAGAATAACAGGTTTTCCATTAGAGTGCATTTTCTGAAGGATATGAAGTCAGAAATTCAAATGTATGCCATTATTTAGTGACTTCAGTCCTCAATGATTGGCCAGAAAGCCACAGATGTTATGAGGAGCAGACCAAAACTATGAAGCAAAGTATGGACATTCTGCAAATATTTGGATAGTTGAGAGGTATTAATAAGGCATCTTTTTGAGAAAGTACCCAATAGAAAATGCTTTCAGAAAGAGAACAAGAAAGCAAGAGCAAAAAATATCAGAGAGCAAAATATTATCAATTATATGAACACACTTTGTAACAGTGTTGCCTTACTACCTGGACCATAATTCTGTTCTCCTCCCTCTCCCTATCCCTTTCTTATAAGTCAATGAGATGCAAAGCGTAAGAGTACATAAATGGAGGTATTCAACCATATTGCTATTTGTAACAGTATTGTAGTTGTAGGAAGATTTACTCAGATATGAGTGCTGTCTCTTTGTATTCTTTAAAGAAGCATATGCCAGTGTACTGGTTTGCAGTGTTCACAATTACTGAAGCATGCCATCAGAGTTAGAGGTAGTCTACAGACAAGTGTTCCACTAAAATTCTGTGACAGTTTGAGATGTACGTCATCTTCTCCATGTGCATTTAGCTAAGACTGCAATCAACTACACTTTGTTTTTCTTTTGTGAAGGAACAATTTATCAACTGATGCATGGTATTTTCTGTTGCATCCAATGTTTTGACATTCTTACAATATTTTTTACAATCTTACAGTATTTATTAATTTTATTTATTTCATGTTTGATTACTGGGAAAGTCTGAATGGGTATAGATCCCATTATATCATACCTCTCAACCTGTTAGTGCAAGAAATCTGGACAAAGCCTGACAAAATGGGGGGGGGGGCCCAAAAATATTGCTTTTATAAACTTAGAAAGTTGCTAGAGTAATAGGGTTTGTTTTAACATACCTTGTCTGAAAGATATGAAGTCTGAAACTCAAATGTATGTCATCATTTAGTTACTTCATTCCTTAGATCATCCCATTGATTTGCCAGAAAACTGCAAATTTTATGAGGAACAGACCAAAAATATGAGCTAAAAATCTGGACAGTTGAGAGGTATGATCCCACTTCCAGTGGGGGCCTGGGGGAAAAAGCTCCAAAGTAAATGTGTAACAAATTTTAATTGTGTGCATGTCAATCATTTCACTATCAGCAAAATGCATTATCAGCCAGAATGATGTCTTATAAAACAAATTGGTCTCCAATTCTTTTCTTATTCCTCTGCAAAGCCATTTCCACCAGTTGTAAGTGAAAGGTAGTTGGTTAGAAGAATGACACTGGTAACAGAGAGTGGTATATCAGGGTGGCTATCGTGAAACTGAGGGACATTACACTCTTTAGCACTTCCATTTACTAATTAAATTACCACATTTTGTCTATGATCATAAACAAAATAGTTTTGCGCATTCCTGTCATCTGTGTGTTGGAAAGTTCAATGCTAGCATTAACATAACAAGTTTTCCTAATAATACTTTTAAAACAGTTTTAAAACAGGAAACCCTAGAATGAGATCTTCTGACATTGTGCTCTGTAGTAGAGAACTACTACTGATTGATAACTCCATAATCTCCAACGTGACCAACTTATTTGTGGGGGTGCAAGAGCATTACCTTAGGATAAGTAGTCAACAGCCATTATAGTCAGAGTAGTCAGAGTCTGGATCACAAAAATGTGGGTGAAGAGTTTGGGTATGGAAGCTGTAACTTCTTCAGCAGTCTGTTTCATATGGCATAATAAGCAAGGTGAGTAAAGTCTGATATTTTAAATTGTGTGCATTAATAAAGTAAGATGATTTAATTTTCATTTTCTGCTTTTTACTGTGTTGACAGCTGGTTTAAACTAAACAGCCTTCATTTACAAAAGAGTGTAAAACACTGAAAAGTATTTTGTAAGAGGGCCATTACCTTGTTAACATGGAGAGTTTAGATTAAAGGTAGTCGTAATAGGCACTCCAGCAAAGGTGCTTGCTTAGCCAATGTATGCCATCTGAAAGTGGTAAATATGTCAGTACAGAGCCTGAGGTTCCAGTAGTACTTACATCAAACTTCCAGTACTGTGGTGGTCACTTATAAAGAAGTTGCCCTTAACTCCTTGTGCACTTAGGGAATCTAATAAGAATGCCCAGTAGTCACTTCCTGTGAGGGCTTTACGTGACACAGCCCACAGTAAGTAGACACAAAGAAGCTGCAGGACATACTGGACTGTCACAGAAATGTTTGTGGATCTTCTAGGATGAGCTGAAGACTTTTACTGGAAATAAAGAAGTCTGATCTATCTTGTTCAGCTGGCTGCAACTGTGACATCATCAGGACAAGTGGTACAGAAAATGGATGGATAGATGGATGGATGGATGGATGGATGGATGGATGGATGGATGGATGGATGGATGGATGGATGGATGGATGGATGGATGAGGGGGTAGACTAAATAATGAAGTCTGTAGTATTGTAAAGAGACATTCCATAGATGGGGTCTGAGGCCATGCTTGGCATTCATTGTTCATCAAAGTACTTAATCAGTGTGGAAAATCTAGATACTGAAAAAGATAGCAGCGTTCAGCCCATCAGTGCATTCCAGAATTATAGAAACCACAAGTAGGGCTCAAAGAGTACAGTCTAGAAGTTTCTGTTGTCCAGTAAGTATAAGTCTGGTATGATGATGGGGCAACATTTATAACATATGCCTATAATCCCCAGTATCAATCTTTCTGTAACAGAAGATATCTTAGGGTTAATATCTAATATAACCCAAGAAGCGTTTATCCTAGATGATTTCAGCAATGACTGGAATGCCAACAAACATAACTCTCCTCCAACGTCAATTAACTTGTTTGGGTATATTCAGCTAATAAACTCTTCTACCAAATTCAACAAATCAAATCAAAAATATATAAAACCCTTGAATGGATTTTAAATAACTCACCAGATAAATAACCAATTCAGGTACACTCTCTGTCACTTTAAGTGATCATCACCCCTCCCATTTGTTATTCCATAATGCAGCACTATACATAAAGCCATTAATTTTAGCTTCACTGGGAGTACAAAGGACATTATCCTCAACCCATCCATTTCTTTATTATCACAATGTAATTGGCCACAGCTTAAATATCTCCCACTTGACTGAGCAGTTGAAAGATTTAACTAAATTTTTCTTAACACACTTGATAGCCTTGCTCCAGTTAGAAAAGGAAGAACCAAAGATAACCCAGTCCCATGGCTAGAACCAGGAAAAAAGATTAATGATGCAATAAAGAGACAAAGTCTGGAAATCTTGGTGTACAAATAGAAATCAATCCTTCTTCGATCATACAGGCAGCTTTGCATTCTCTCTAAAAGTCAAACTTCTACACTTCCTTTAACAGTCCCAAAGCTCCAATCCTGTGTAGTTCTGGTCCTGTATCAATAACCTCTTAAAATCTGGTAAATCCTTTCAACCTTACCCCTTTCTTAACATGACAAACCAAAATATAACTTGTAAATGTAACTCTCATAGCAAATTATAGATACCAACTCCAGGATCGCACCACAGTGAGGAAGAGAGTAAATTTCCTGATCCTTGCTATACTGCAATCTCCATTCAAAAGCTTCCAGTTTTCAAAAACTCAATCATATGGTCTCAACTGATAGGGACCATATATATATATATATATATATATATATATATATATATATATAAAACACACACACACACACACACATATATATATATATATATATATATATATATATATATATATATATATATATATATATATATATATATATAAATATATATATATATATATATATATATATATATATATATATATATATATATAGGGGTCTATATCAGATGGTTGACTTTTCAGAAACTCGAACAAAATATCGAAGAGAGTATATGATCGAGTTTCTGAAAACACAAACATCCAAAACACCCCCACAAAAATCTACCTTTTTTACATTTTTTTCCCCCTGCATCCCCCACGCCCTCTGCAATTTATATATACCAACTCTGAGATCACACTACAGTGAGAAAAAGGGTAAATTTCGTGATCCTCACTGCACTGGCAGCTCCAATCAAAAGCTTCCACTTTTCAAAAACTCGAACATATGTTCTCGACGAAATGGAGTTTGAGTTTCTGAAAACTCGATCAACTGATAGAGACCGATATATATATGGTTTACTACTGAAAGGTCGATCCCGACATGTGTGACTCGTCTTGCACGAACGCGGATCTGCGATCGCCACTACATCGACTCCCAGATGCGCAAAAACAAACCGCTATCCGACCCATGGTAGCATGGGTGTGGCGGTAATGTCGATCGTCGACATTTTCGCAGTTTCGGATTGCTAGCGAACAGTTTTCGCAGTTTCGGTTCACGCAAACAGGTCGATGAGGTCGCCGTTCGAACGAAGTGCATTCGCACATTCAATAGTAAACCATATATATATATATATATATATATATATATATATATATATATATATATATATATCATCATCATCATCCCCTTTTTCCCATTTACATGGGGTCAGGGTGTCATATTAACTGTCGCCAACTCTCTTGATTCAGTGCCACTCTCCTGCCTTTTTCAACTCTCATGCCTGACTGTCGCAGATCTTCTTTCACACAATCCATCCACCTCTTTGCCCTCGCTTCCTCTTATCTTCTTCCTGTCTGTCCCAAATCTACCTCACCAGATTGTCTTCTGCTTTTCTACACATGTGCCCATACCATCGTAATCTGTTTTCTTTGATCTTTTCTGCAATTGGCGCTACTTTGGCTTCTGCTCTTATGTCCTCATTTGTTTGCCTGTCCCACAGTGAGTATTCTACCACCTGTCTCAGGAACTTTATGTCCATCATCTCTAGCTTCCTCAGCTGTTCTGCTTTTACTGCCCAGATTTCTGTACTATACAGTAGTACTGGTCGCACCACTGTCTTGTACACCTTACTTTTCAGCTTCTTTGGCATTCTTCTGTCATATACTACACCTGATACTCTATGCCAGTTGGCTGCAGCCCCTCTGATTCTAGCTTTGACCTCTTCATTCAGACTACCCTTCTCCTCAACCACCCCTCCCAGATACTTGAAGCTGTTTACCTGTTCCACTATCTTCCCATCTATCTCTGTTCTCAGCTTCTTCTGATTTCCCCAATCTGCTGCCATTACCACTGTCTTATCTGTGCTTAGTTTCATCCCATGTGCCTTCAGATTTGCATTCCATTCTGTTATCCTTTACTGAAGTTCTAGATCAGAGTCTGCCTGTACTGCCACATCATCTGCATACAGCAGCTTTGTTGCTCTGACCCCTCCAACCTGTTTGCTGATGTAGTCCATTACCAGTATGAACAGCAGTGGGCTCAGAGCTGAACCCTGGTGTACACCCACTCCCACTGGGAACCCCTCAGTGAGGCCAAACACTGTTCGTACTTGTCACTGGGTCCTTGTACATAGCTTGCACTAATTCTACCAATGTTTCTGGAACTTCAAGCCACTGCAGAACTGCCCAGATCAGCTTTCTTGGGTCCTTGTCATATGCTTTCTCCAAGTCTAGGAATGCCCAGTTTGACTCTGTCCTCTTCTCTAGTTTCTTCTCAAGTATCTGTCTCAATGCAAACATCAGGTCAATTGTGCTGCATCCTGATCTGAATCTGAACTGTTCATCTCCCATCTTACATTCTACTATTCTGTGTATCCGTTTATCGATCACCCTCTCCAGAACTTTCATGCAATGTGGTAGGAGTTTGATGCCTCTGTACTGTCCACCGTTGTGGATGTCCCCTTTGTTCTTGTACACTGGCACGAGTATGCTTATTCTCCAGTCATCTGGAATACGCCTTTCTCTCCACAATGCAATTAGTACCCTCAGGAGCCATTTCTCCCCTGGCTCACCCAGCATCTTTATCATATCTGCTGTGACCTCATCTGAGCCTGCTGCTTTTCCTGATTTCATTTTCGTTAGTGCTGCTCTTACTTCTTCTTCTAATCTGGGCTCTTCTTCTACTCTCATTGTAGGCTGTTTCTGGGGCAGTACCACTTCTGTGGGGTTTTCTTCATTTAGAAGCTGCTGGAAATACTCCTTCCATCTGCCTTTGATGTCCTGTGGTTGTTGCTGGAATCCCTTATGAAGGGTGTCTGACTATCTTCTTTATCTTTCTGTCTTTGCCTTGCAACCTGGTATAGTTTCTCTGTGCCCTTTACAGAGTCACTTTCCAGAAGTTGGTAGAGTGCCTCTGATGCCCTATTCTTTGCTA
The DNA here is from genome assembly GCF_019279795.1 of Protopterus annectens. NCBI lineage: Eukaryota > Metazoa > Chordata > Ceratodontiformes > Protopteridae > Protopterus > Protopterus annectens. The sequence goes on from NC_056729.1 coordinate 262,419,983, forward strand.
TTGTAACTTCTTTCTTAGTTTCTTTGTTAGCCAATCAGTAGTCCTTCCTAGCTTGGTCAGTCTTTTCAATCTCCCACTTCTTCCTGCACTCCTTCTTTCTTTTGATTACTTCCTGCCTTCCACCACCAGCTTTCCTTATGTATCTTATTTCCATACCTGGCTCGGCTTTTCTGTAGTCCTAACACATGCTGTTTTTAGGCGCTGCCACTCTTCTTCAACTCCACCTATTTCCTCCTCTTCTTGGGGTGCTGGAGCCCTGAGTAATTCCTTGAACTGCTGTACTTTCTCTCCAGTCAACTTCCAGGTCTTCAGCCTGGTCTCTGTTGACCTTAGAGCCTTCTCTGACCACTGCTTGCAGCTGATTGTGGCAACTACTGGTTTATGCTGTGAACTGACTGTTTCACTGGGGATGACTTTGCAATCATGGATTCTACCC
>NC_056729.1:262425418-262442918 GCF_019279795.1 Protopterus annectens
CATTGCATACAACCACCTGAAGCCATATTGAAGAGCAGCACTTCAACACATTTTGCTTGGCACTTCAGTGGGGGTCATCAGAGGGAAATACCTTAATTAGCGGCATCATAACCTGACTTTGTTTTTAATTTTCTGACATGTTTCATGAAAACTTCTGCAGATAAAGTTCCTCCTCTACTCTCCATATCTATGGGACTATCTAGTACTTATACTTAACCATTTGATAAGACCAGTTTTCTACCCCTGGATTAAGGTAACAGTGTGATGCACTGATTAGTTTTAAGGATTGTTACTAAAGCTTGCTTTCATATAATGTTTGGGTCTTGAAATTATAGCTATGTAAAATGTGGGCAGCACAAAGCCATCTCAGTGAGGCACAATAATATTAGGAAGCCTTCTTTTACAAAGAGAAATGGATATTAACAACATTCAAACTAACAGTTTGAGCAGTCTCTTCAGCTGTTGTCTTCTCTGCTTAATGAACACTGACTCTAATGTAACATCCAGGAAGAACTTTCAGTTGTATGGTAGGTCATAATCTGGTCTTCTAAAAATCCAGGCTAACACACACACACACACACACACACACACACACACACACACACACACACACACACACACACACACACACACACACACACACACACACACACACACACACACACACACACACACTCTGTCTCTTAACTGTAGTTGTCGTACTAAATTATACTATAATTATTAATGTTAATATTCCTGGTTGATCTACATCGGCTAAGGAACTACATTTCTTTGTTACCTTGCTCCTAAAAGTCTGTTTGCAAATATCAGTCTATGATATCATAGCAGCACAACTGTGGTAACAGACCATTAACTGCTGAACTTTGAACAAGTTTTAAAATTCCTATTGATTAAATCATGCCACGTGATACTTGCCATGTGTGACTCAAATGTTTAATATTACTGTTAGCACATGTTGAAAACAACGGTCATAACTGTCATTTCTTCCTTGCAATAACTAATGCTAATGACTTGTGCAGCTTGAAGGTTTACCACAGATGTTTATAGATTAATTTTACAATTACAGTAATGCACTTATACTGTTCAAAAAAAATCACACACACATATTACATGTTTATTCATTTGGCTGCAGATTATACAATGCTGTCTGAAATGCAGCTGTTTACATTTAATCTGGTTATTCTCCTTGGACTAGAAATGTGAATGTATACAGCCTCTGTTTAGGAAAACTTTCTAAAAAATTGGAGGGAGTAGTAACACAGGTGTTCAAATGCTGTGCTAATAACCAGTGATAAAAACTGAAACTACTTGAATGATTTTTTTGACAATTACTAATATTTTTCTATAACATGCTATTATGTGAATAAAATTTATGTTTGCCAAAATATGTATATTATTTTATGTCATGATTCAAATGTCCTCCAGTGTTAAAGAAAAATAAAAAAAATGTTTGACGTTGTTGCCTATTGTTTTTATTTCTTTTCATATTATAGCTATATTGTATAAGTTGAATTGTTTTTAGAGCATGGAAATCATGCAGCTAGGCAGTAGATATCATTGTTGTTAAATGGGTTAAACAGGACTGTAAAACACTGTGTACAAACTGCGAGCCCTGACTAGTGTCTGGGTACATTAACATGGTGCACAGGAGATTATGATGTTTCTCTAAGCACAAAACAACAGAGGTGATTGGTTTGTTGCGGCAGTGGTTACTGTACTGCTTATTGTACCTTCTAGAAGCGCGAACTGGACATCAGAGAGTTGGTAAGATAAGGTGTGACATGTTTATAAATTTGGTACTGACAGCGTAGCTGATCCATATTATTGGCATTACATAACACTAAATCCTTACTGACCTGTGTTACACTAGACAGGCAGACTGATAAAATGGGGAACAATGCTGGTCTTGAAATGGCTGCAGTCATCACTGAGACATGCTCCTTGCTTCATCCCTAATATGGTTCAGGTACCTGCTTAGGCAGGGAAAGGAGAGCATTATTAGAAATACATAGAAATATGAACAGGGCACAGGTGCTCAGAGGCTGGTGCTGATATAACATCAGGGCTGCAGTGAGTAGTCATCCATTATCTAATGGGATTGGATGTTATAAAAAAAATAATCTTTGACTTTTCTTTTTTTGCCTTTGATGACTTTGGTGGTCACCGTGGGGGTCTCATTCTATATTTTGCAAGTTGCCTTCTTTTACTGTATTTTGCTTGACCAACAATTTATCTGATCAATGTCAGAGATAAGTGTACCATTTCAATCCTCTAGGTCTATTGCTGGGCTCCTCCATTCCTCTAATAATGAATAACATCTATGAAGAGATGAAACAACAAAACAAAAAATAAAATAAAAATAAAAAAACAGAACCACACAGTTGAGTGCATACGGGATACAGAGTTAGCTATATGCCTTGTATGGAATGTTAATGCTGTAACTCAGTTACAGGTATTATTACATTAGACAACATCTGATACTAGTATTTAAATGAAAACATTTCTTTGCAGCCCTTTCTGAATAAGAGAGCGTTAATGTCTGTTTAACTGTCATTACTTATGTTAATTTTTTTATTTTGATTTTGATGAATGTTTTTATTTTATGCTGGTGAATTTTAAATACATGCTGATACTCGAACTATGAAGGAACGGGATGGATTTTGGGCAGTGTGCCTTTAATTTTGTCAAGTTGTTTAATTAGCTAATATGGTGACTTACTATAAATATATGGGTACTTAGTGAAATACTTAATTCTGATGAAGTCCTGCTTTGAGAGGACAAAAGCGCTCAATTTTAATGTGGATTTAAATAAATTAAGCCTTTATAATTTGCGGTCATCTTTGTCTGCAGGTGCCGTACAATATTGATTTTGTGTTCTTAGTTGTTTATTTCAGTATCGGAAATCAGTTTTTTTATTTTGGGATACTAGTATTTCAGTCATATCTCTCAGATGTACCTGAGTTTGCAGATCATTCCTCATATTTTGCCCTGTTACTCATACAATTTCGTAACTGCCGGTAAATCATTGAGAATTACTTTCAGTCAATAATGCCATATAGTAAAAATTCACACTTCTTGTTCAGAAAGTGCATGATGATGCAAAATCTGTTGTTCTAGCAACTTTTTAAGCGAATTAGTGTGATGATTAAAAATTACCCCTGATTTTGGTCCTTTGTCCCTCCATTATTTTTGGCTTTGAGCAGAATTCTTGAGCAACGAAGTCAAGAGGTATGATTTGATTGTTTCCAAAATAGTAGTGGATGCCTAGCCCTGCTTATTCTTCAGTCTGATATGGGTCTCTACTCTTAATATTCATTAGTAACCACGTGGTGTTAAAAATGAAAAACAAATGAAGGCATGATGTAATAAATAATTGTTTCTACAACTCGGGCAAACTGCATGGTTTTGAATCTAACAATATTGGTGTGTTTGTTTTTTTTTTATTTTCTAAAGAAATGTATTTAATTATAGGCCTTCTACAAAACTTAACTCAACATACTTCAGAAATGAGCTGGTATTATCCGTTACATTTCTTGATGTGCCCCAGACCAAGAGCAGTAAATTACAAAATAAAATCAGAATTAACAGTCTGTGTTTGAAGTAGGTGGACTACTTCAAATACTGTGGAAATGCAGTAGTGAGAACTAGTACGCTGAGAAAAATTATTCTGTTTGCTTACCAATGCATTTGTGTACTCCATCTTTTAGAACCTGGTTCTTGGACGCATGTTCAACTATGACTTGGATCTGGGCAAGATGTAAATCTATGGCTGGCTGGTGTAATAACATGAAGGGATGGTTTTATCTCAGGAAGAAGTAAAGGCAACAGGCCAACAACTGTGTTGCTGAGAGGTGTATTTGAAGAGCTCACAGATTAATGTATTATTATAAGGCATTCTTATACACTAAATACTAGCAGTATTCATGATGCAGTAGCGACTACTTAATTTCCTTGACAAATGAAAATCTTTCCTTGTCACAGTTGCCAAATTTATAATTGCTATGTGAAGAGCTGTTTTTTGAAAAGAACTGCATATACAAAAATCAAACTTTACATTACAACCATCGATAAATCAGTACGAAGACGCAGTGCTATCGTCCCTTTCTGCATGTGCTTTAATTTGTGTATATTTAATAATCTCTTTCAATCCCAAGCCATTCCTTTGTAACCAGGGAGGCAGCACACACAGCTACATGTTATATCTCTATGTCTACAGTAAAAGGGCAACAAACTGAGAAAGATTCCACTTTCGCTTTTATGCAAGTAACATTCAAACTTAATTAAACCTGAAAACAAAAAACAGATTCAGCAGCCATGTCTGTAACAGAGATACAATGCAAAAAAATGTGAAAATGGAATCAAGGCATCTATACATAGATGTTCCCCTCTGATAAATTATATGATCAGTACTGAAGATGCTACAGAGAAGAAGAAAAAGAAACATTTACAGACTGTGAAAATCAGTTGCAGTGCATATAAAATATGAAAAGGGAAATTGCTGCTTCAAAATATGGTGATGGAAGATATCCAGTGCAAGAAGCTTTGTTTTAGAAAATTATTTATATCTCTGCTGAGGTACCTGACACAAAGGGATATTGTAGTGACACAAACTGCTTTAGGACTGTATATTAATATAATACATTATAAACTAAGAACAGAACTGACAAACAGCCTCTACACATCATACTAGTGGGTGTCCTGAGACCTGTGAATGCTCAGATTAGTATAATTCCAATTAAAGGTTACAATAATGTTATCTTTCACACTCAGTGGACTACAGAGAAGCTAAATAGTTTGCAATAAGGCAGGCAGTGGTGTAGTGAACTGCATAAAAGTAAAGTAGTGTCAGTACAAAAATCCAAACTGAGAGGAACACAGAGACTATACCTGGCACTTGCAATGCACAAACAGTGGTCAACAGATGGGCTTCTGCTATGGCTGCAAATCGTAAACAACGAACACAATTAATAATATTTGTCAGCATCCTGCATCTCTTTACACACAGGACACACTGAGCCGTATGTAGTGCTCATAGCACTGATATCATAACGACAAGTCCTATCAAACATATATGCAGTGCAGTGTGCTTATGCAGCATGGCCTTGGTGTGTACTACAGCATTGCCTTGCCTTGTGGGGCAAGCCCCACAGCTAGGAGTTATTAGGGTAGCAGAGTGCGCTTTACTGTGTAGTGGCAGTTAAACACACACACACACACACACACACACACACACACACACACACACACACACACACACACACACACACACACACAAGCATTCATGTGCACACATCCATATAAGTAACACTGTGGGTGTACACAATGAAGGACTTACAGTTACAGTTGTCCTCAATAGATAAATACCCTTTGTGATGCTCTTACAAAACAGAGGCTCATTTACAAGATTCATTATGTACTTCTCTGACCACTCACATCTACACCTTACTATTTCTGTGATCTCTGAGACTGATGTCATTATTTGACTATATTACAACACAGAGTTAGAAGGAAGGGACCTAATGACTATCAGAGGTATCATCTATGGAAGAACATGGTGCGATATCTCTGAATTGCAACCCAAGCTTTATAGCACTCTACTGTAATTTCAAAACTTTAGACTCTGAATCCTTAAACTCTGAAAAAATAAGTGTGCTTGAATAAATGTGACAGCAAAATGGGAAATATGCTGTTACACACAAAGTATTTTTGTGTGGTGAGGGAGGACAATTCACACTGTACTACCCCACACCTCTGCTACTTATATACACTAACTCTGAGATCACTATACCTAACAGGAGAGTGGATTCTCTGAGATACAGAAATTTCTAAATTCATATATTTTTCCATGTAATATTTTCACCTAATTACAAATAATTTCTTGTTGCTTTGCTTAAGTCCTGATCTCTGGACTTGTCCATGGCTTACAGATATCTGTCTGCCAGGGACTATGTTCCTTCCATTCTCCTTAAATTATGCACTGATCTTTTTCATTGTTTTTCATGTACACTCCTCAGGAACTGATGCATACCATGTCTCTGAATCCCACCCCAAAGGTACAAATGCTGACAGCAGAAAAACTTTAAACTTCCCCTGTAATAATAATAATAATAATAACAGTAATAATAATAATAATAATAATAATAATAATAATAATAATAATAATAATAATAACAATGACACTCTACTTTTTACATCAATTCACATTTAATTATTTTTTATTTACATTTGTTAAGCAGGTAAGTGAACTGGTCCAGGGACCCTTTCAGCCACAAACTGTGCTGTTAAGGAAAGACAACAATAATTGATAATCATCAAGTATAACAGTTAGATGAAATACATCCAGAAATGCAGTTAATTATATGAAGTGCATGGATTGCTGTGATTACACTCCAAAACTGAAAAAAAGCTAAACCTGTTATGCGCTACTGTAGCATGCATAACAATTGTTACACACCCCCATAAGCACTGTGATGGTCAGGTATAAGGGAAGGGATGTTCCTTTGGTCCCTGATGTTTACAGATGTTAGTCTTTAAGGACCTTATTTAAACTAGGGCAGTATTTAAAAACAGTCCCTGACTTTTTCCTTGCTTACTGTCTATGCGACAGCACTCACTAAGTGCTTTACTGTTTTTCTAAGACAGTAAACATATCACATTTTATTTTCTTCTGTAACTGATAGTACATTTAGAAGATAAGACTCCATGCACTATAAAGAGTTATGATACTGTCTCACAGATCAAGACCTGTTATTATACGTTCTTGACATGGATGCTGAGTTTCACCTCTTGAATTTAACTTTTCAGGTGAATTTCTTGGCATCTATGCCTCAAACACAAAATAAATTGGTTAAGTTAAGACCTGATCATAACACTCTATATAATAGATAGTCTAAATATATTTAGCCTAACATATAATAAGGATTGTAGTTACACTGTGCAAACAGTTTATATATATACATATATATATATATATATATATATATATATACACACACACACACACACACACACACACACACACACACACACACACACACACACAAGTCATTATTAATAAGGATTGTAGTTGCACTGTACAAACAGTTTATATATATATATATATATATATATATATATATATATATATATACATACATACAAGTCAGCGACATTGATACAATACTTATGTGCAGCAATGCATTCTTCAGAATTCCTTAGAAAAGAAATTCTGATATGCTTTCTGTAAAGGATTAGTAGTTCACCTAGTACCTATAACCATTCCCCAATCTGGTGCCCCTCGACATCGAGGAGCACAAAAATAAAATAAAAAAGGCCTACTATCTTGTGGCTAGTGCTCCTGAAATGCAGCAGCAATCAGGTCCTGTTTTTGCTTCCCATCCCTGCACTTCTTCAACTGAGGAAACTAAAAAAAAATAAAATAAAAGGTTCATGATCTGGTATCTAGTGCAGATAAAATGTCAATCAAGTCCCACCTCCACCCTTCTTTAATTATTAAACAGAGCATAATGTGATTTACATGTGTGAGAAAAGACTGTAAAGGATTCTAATCCACAGATGTTTCATGAACTTCCAAAAGCACATAATAATCGTGAAAAAACTTATAGAAAACCTATAGTATCAGATAAGGGTTGACTTACTGAATAACTATCAATGTTTTGGAAGAATGATTAAAAATGTTGTCTCCTTTGGTCCATTTCTTCCATATTTTTTCAGATTTTCTTATTTTCAATAAACAAAAAGAGAAAGTACATAATACAATATTTGCAGTATATACAAGGTAAAACATTAAAAAGTAAAGTATGTACTTTGACAGTACTTCACTTATCAATCAGTGACATAGTTAACTAGCTGTTATATTTTTCTAACAACACTAATAATAAAACCTGCTAGTAAATAATGTTTCACTTGTTACTATTAGATATCATTGAGATAATGTAAACTTCTGCCTGATATACAGCAGTAGCTAAATTTACAAATGCTGTAAAATTCAAAATAAGTTCACATTTCCATTTGACATAAATTATCATTCTTACAATTGAAAGTAAAGTTCACTAAACAGAATATTGTTCTTTTCCAATACCTGAACGAATTGCAATATTAGTTAATAACATAGATTTGGAACTTTCAAAATTATCAGACCCTGTGGCTTTCAAAAACTTTTGAAACTCCTCTCAATATATATTATTTTTGACACTTATAAAGGGTTTTTATATCTCCAACATACAGGGCTCGATTCCAGAAAAAATCTTGCTGGCATAGAGCGGGTCTTCTAGAAATTGACCTCCCATGGAAGCCTGTTTATAGATATATAGGCCCTGCACTGATGTAAGTTACTTAGATTGTGAGCAATTATTTTGGAATCTGGCCCATAATCTGATTCGTTTTATAAATTATAGACATTTTATATGGAATAAAGCAGACTTTATCAAAATATTCCAGGTAAAAATTCTAGAAAAAACACAAGAGGAAGTAAATCTTACTGATCTCAAAATTAAATCCTTGCACTTATCATTGTCAACATCATTAACATTATATAAAGTAATATAGTTCCAATATTTATGATAACTTTAATTTCTAATTCTAAGGTTAATTTGTTCAGTTTTGAAAGAAATGTTATTATGTCATTTCTCCAATGATGAATAATGAAATACTCTAGTATTTGGGGGTTATTCTTTTTTATCATTTTAACATCAAATCTTGCCTTATCCCTAAACTTGTCACAAACTGTTACATCATTAATCTTTTGTTATATGTTAAATTGTAGTTGTTTATAATCCTATTCAGTAATAGAATATTGGAGCCATCTAGAAAATTAGATAAAAAATAAGATTATTAGACTTCAACTCTAACATTAAATGAGGAATTTTAGTTTCATAAAATATGTTGTGTGAGTATTTTTGAAATATAGAAAAAAACTTTTCAAAGATATATTCTTATTTAAAAATTATCTGAATAATTTTATAATTATTAATATAATTTGAGTTAATTAATTTACTTGAGAAACTATCAAAATATGTTTTACATCTCTTAACATTTTAATATTTATGATGTATAAATAGAAGGCAATGGGTTTCAGATTTGGATTTTCATATATACGTCATGAATTAGTTTCCATTGTCCAACATGGGAACTATCAATCCAATGTAAGCAAGTTATCAAAACTGAAAACTGAAAATAAATAATAATGTTTGGAAATCAATCCCCCCTTTATTACAAGGTCTAATAACATTTATAAAGGCAGTTCAGGGTCTTAAAAGATGCCACAGAAAGTTAAGCAACAATCTATTTATTTTATTACTTATTTTTCTCAGCAGTAATAGAAGTTTGATTAATAATAATTTATCTTCAAAGGAGGAAAAATAAATTGTTCCATTTATTGATTAAATGTTTTTCTCTTCTATTATAATAATAACTCCAAATTATCAGCAAAATATATTCCTAAATAATTAACATGATTTTTTAATTAAATCTGAGCTATCATTAATTTGCCTAACAGTTAAATTCTGATCAACTAAAATAATTGCTGCTTATGTATATCAAATTTAATCTCAGAGAATTTTTCTAATAAATTAATGGAATTAAAGATTTATGGAAGAGATTCTGATGCCCTGATTCTACAAGACTTGCTTTCAGTGTAAGTGACTAATTTCAGTGTAAGGCCTATCTATATAAATAGGCTTGCAGAGTAGTCCAAATTCCAAAACACCTGCTCTCAATCTGATCTTAAGTTACTTACACTGACATCAAGTCATTTGGAATCGGGCCCCGTGTAACAAATTGCTAGTAAATATCAGCAAAAAGCTATGATTCAGATTGGCAATAATCTTTAAATTTAAAACTGTATATATTATCCTTATATGTAATTTATTATGCAAAAGGTTAATGACAAGGAAAAACAGTAAAAATGAAAGGGGGAACCCTGTTTTGAACCTATTGGGCCAGAATCTAAAAGAGTTGCTCTGAGTGCAAGTATGCTTAAATCTGAAAGGCTTGCTCTCAGTATAAGTGAATTAGTTCTATATAAACAAACTTGCAGAGCTGGCCAGATTCTAAAAGAGCTGCTCTCAGCCCACACTAAGTGCAAGTGGTCACTTACACAGAGAGCAAGCCTTTTGGAATGGACCCATTATCATTTCAAATTCCACAGACAAAATGAACCTCACTTAACATATGTTTTAGATTTAAAATATGTTTTAACATTATAATAAATTAAAAAGGATGCCCATAAAATTCCAATGATTTAAATAAAGCATTCCAATTGTCAGAATCAAAAGTTTTTTTTCCAAACTAAGGCTAAAAAAGCTAATTTAGTTTTATTTATATTCGCAAAATATGCAATTGTTATTAATCCTTTGATATTATCAGCTGTTTTTCCTAATGAAATAAAACAAGGTTGACCCTTGTAAACTAATGAATCTATTGATTGTTTTAATCTATTTACTAATTGACATAAAAATTATAATCAATATTTAAAAGTAAGACAGGTCTGTATGCAGCATTTTTTCAGGATATTTGCCTTACTTCAAAAGTAAAGATATTAAGCAATATTTTCATGATTGCAAAATTTATTCTCATTTTTTGCATAAATAAGGAAACATTTTTGAAGAAAAATAATAAATTATGAGCCAATCATTTATAAATGTCTGAAATTAATCCAACATAGCCTGTTGTTTTATTCTTTTCAAGATTGTTTATTTGCTTTTTAATCCCACAAAAGGAAATATATTTCTCAAACTTAAAATAAATTACTCTGGCATTTTATTTTTAATGTTGTTATTATGATTTTTTTAACTTTTCCTCCTCCAGGTCCATACCTTCAATACTTATTTTTACAGTAGTTATTAAATAGACATTATATATCGTTTAAGTCTGAGAAACTTTCTCCAGTTTCTTTAATTAAAATATAATTTATTTCATTAGCTTTATTAATTAATTTTGATCTTTTTGCTAATCTATAGAGACCTTTAAGTGTGGTTGCATATGAATGCAAATTTAACTTCATCTAGTGGTAACTCAGTTTTATGGGTTAATATTAATATTCCTTTGTAATATTTTAAACAGATTTTACTCTATCTTTATCACCATTTTACACATTTAACTTTTCAGAAAATAACTTTGCACGCAAAGATTTAATCTCTTCATCCCATTTTCTAATTTTTGTTTTGCATCAAATTCTACTATTTGAGATATATATATATATATATATATATATATATATATATATATATATTATATGTATGTGTGTGTGTATATATATATATATATATATATATATATATATATATATATATATGGGTCAACTTCGATCCATTGAAATTACACTTCTTTGAAACTGACATAACCGATCCCAGTTCCGTGAAAGTGCATTTCAACAAAAACACACTTTCACAAAACTCAGTACATCAAACAAAAAAAAAACTCACACAAAAAAATAATAACACAAAAGCATTTATGCAGGGGTCAAGCCCCCCCTGCACTCCTAATGTGAGGGGATAGCATACTTATATATACTAACTCCAAGATCGCACTACAGTGGAGAAAAAAGAATATTCCCTTATCCTAACTGTACCACGATCTATAACACCTACTCAGTGTACTGAGTTTCACAAAACTGCTTTTTCGTTAAAATGCACTTTTGCGGAACTGGGATCGGCTATTTCAGTTTTGAAGAACTGTAATTTGAATGGAATATATATATATATATATATATATATATATATATATATATATATATATATATATATATACATATATATCTTGAAATAATTCTAAAGGATGGTATAATTAATTCTTTGTTATTTATGCCATATGATTTTCTATTTCTTTGATTGGCCAGTCTTTGAAATCTGGCTGCTTATTTGGTAAGCTGGAATTCTTGAAAACAAAGTAAATCTCCTAGTGCTTATTGTAATGTTTATAAGAGATTAGATCATTTGGGGGACATAGAATGACTTTAACATTCTCTAACTTAGATTGTAAATTTTAAGAAATATATGCTCTTTCAATCCTTGTCTGTGTTTCCAAAAACAAAGGATTAGTAAGTAAAAAACAGAAAAATTGCCAACTTGATTTTTAAACAATTTTGCAGTAGCTGAAACTCTGAGTTCTTTAAACAACTTTTTTTAAACAAACAAAAAGTTGAAATTACCCACAAGAATTAAACTACCTTTCATCTTGCTCATTTTAGATCCCATACCTGAAAATCAATATATTTATATATATATATATATATATATATATATATATATATATATATATATATATATATATACGGCTTCCCTTCACAAGATCGAATGAATGGAAGCTCGAAATGCATAAGCTCTAGACCAGAATCTCGAACTTCCATTCACTCAAAATTGTGAATGGAAAGTTTAGGGTTAGAAAAAGAAAGAGTTCAGTTACCTTTTTGCAGGGGGCTAGGTCCCCCTGCAGCCTTGCAGCTGTCATCTAAGAGCTGTGTGACTGCAATATAGTGGAGGACTGGGAAATCTTCAGTTTTGCGCTTATGTATACAGAGCTGAACGGGAGATTTCCCTTTCCTTTGCTGTAGTGCAATCTCGGAACAGGAACATTTAAGTAGGGGGTGTGGGGGTTGCAGGGGGCAAAGCCCCCCTGCAAAAACATTAGAAAGGCATTTTTTTATTTCCCCTTCACATTTTTGAGTTTCTGTAAATTTGAGATTCTGGCTTCGGGGTTATGAATTTCAAGTTTATAGGAATTCGATCTTGTGAAAGGGAACCAGATATATATATATATATATATATATATATATATATATATATATATATATATATATATATATATATATATATATATATATATATATATTAGCAACTGTGAACATGCTTTTACTAGACTGTAAAGCAACTAAAACAAGTACTTCTTTTGAGTCAGAGTAAGTGTAATGATTTGATGCATAACTGAATTCTTACTAATTCTTTTGAAATTTCTTTTCTTCTCTTATGAATATTTAAATTGTTATTAGCTATTAGTTTTCTATGGTAATAGATTTTCTTCTATAAAAATATTCATAAGGTGGCTATAAATCAACACAAACCATCAACACTAGCAACACAAATGTATATATATATATATATATATATATATATATATATATATATATATATATATATATATATATATATATATATATTATATATATATATATATATATATATATATATATATATATATATATATATATATATATAATATATATATATATATATATAAGTGTTATATAAAATGCACAATGTGTTATGTTTGTCTCTTAGGTCAGTCTTTCTTTTTAGTCTTTGGTGTGCCCACTTTTTAACCTTTGTGTGTGTGTGTGTGTGTGTGTGTGTGTGTGTGTGTGTGTGTGTGTTTGTGTGTGGGTATATAGAATATAGATACAGAACAGATACACATGTATAGCTAGCTCTAGAGTTTCTCCAGTTTGTTTCTTCGCTAGGGTGCTTTCTGTGTGGAGTCTGCATGTCTTCACTCTGTTTCAGTTTCCTACAAGTGCTCTGGTTTTCTCCCACATTCCAAATATGTGCAGTAAGTGGAATGGATACTCTAAACTAGCCACAAGTGTGTGTACATGTGAGTGGGTAGTATGGAAGAACCCATGCCAGGGCTAGCCACCGGGTAGTATGAACCTTGGCTCTAGTTGATTGTCACTGACATGCTGACCCCATGTGTAAAAAAAGGAAAAAGGGGTTGTAGATGGACAGAAAGATATATATATATATATATATATATATATATATATATATATATATATATATATATATATATATATATATATATATATATATATATATATATATATATATATATGGGTCTACTTCATATGATCGGAATTTCGTTTGACTGAGACCATATAATCGAATGTTCATAACACTGAAACTCACTTGACTGAAACTCATATCTTTGACACCATACAATGCTAAAGTTCAACATATAAGTGGCAGTGTGTATAAGGTAAGCAAAAGCTATATGTCCTTTTCCCTACTGTAGTGCAATCCTGGAGTATATATATAGTTAGGGGGGTGTGGGGGCATTAAATATTTTGAAACATAGACATGGATACTTACAAGTCCAATAAATTACTTTTTTCAGAACAGAATATATATACAAACTATGTGGGGGGGCTACACTCCCCTAACTATATATACTAATTACAGGATCACACTACAGTGGAGAAAAGGGCATATAGCTTTTACTTACCTTATACACTACTTGCTACTTACTACTTACTTACTTATCATATACTTTAGAATTGCATTGTGTCAGTGTTATGAGTTTCAGTCAAGTGAGTTTTCAGTGTTATGAACTTTCGATTATATGGTCTTAGTCAAATGAATTTCAGTCAATGAAACTTAGATCATATTAAGTAGACCCATATATATAGATATATATATATATATATATATATATATATATTTATATATATATATATATATATATATATATATATATATATATATATATATATATATATATATATATATATATATGGGTCTACTTCAGTTTACTGAATTAACACAACACTGAAACTGAAATCATCAGGACAAGAATGTTGAACATTTAGAAGAATGACAGTACAACATCGAAACTTACAAGACTGAACTATATATACATACTCCACCACTGTGTTACTTCTATAGCGAAACAGTCTCTCTGCATTGTTACATGCTACATACCAAAATAGCACTATGGCGGATCTTACATATCATAATCTATAATCTATAATGCCCGAGTGGGATATTGTATCGAAGGCTTTTGCGAGGTCCAGGTAGGCTGTGTGGACCACCTTCCCCTCGTCAATTGCCTTGGTGACTGTTTCAAAGAAATCAACCAGGTTTAAGAGGCAGGATACATACACAAATATATATATAGGTTCATAGGTTCATAGGTAGGTACTAGGCTATCGGCTCAAGGGCCTTCGTAAGCCTAGCCAACAAGGTTCCCTGGCTTATGCCACCCAAGAAAGTTATTTTCCTTTGTCACGGTCGAGCAGACACAGAAGTGATCCCCGGGGTGTATTTCCTATTTCCCATCCACTCATCAAGATTTTTCTTGAAGAGTGCTAATAAAGAACTTTGCTTGACACAGATGGGTAGCCTGTTCCAGAGTATGGGAAGTCTCTGGGACAGGAATCTATCCCTCCAGCATGTGTTGTTTATTGTGGTGACAAGGTTTAGGTCCCTAGAGCATGTACCTCGGAGGGATTGGGATTTCTTTAGGTGTAGCATGTCCAACAGCTCTGGGTTTGACATAGCTTTATATGTTAGTTAGAGATCACCTCAGAGTGGGCGATATGCTACGGAGTAAAGCTGGAGTGTTTTAAGTCAGGCAGTGTAGGGCATTTGTTTGAGGCCAGTATGTCTTGTGAGGTACATTCCAAAAGGGGTGTTGTACTCTATAATGGGTCTAATGAGTGTCAAGTAGAGGGGAACAATGACTTCATTTTTCCTGGATGAGAACCCTTTTATGATGAGGTGTGCCACGTAGAAGGACTTCCTGACTACTGTGGCAATGTGACTATCAAAGGAGAGACTACTGTCCACCTGGGTCCCAAGGTCTCTTATCACGCATTCGGTGTTAAGTAGATTGCTGCCTATGTGGTAGTTCATGGGTACAGAGTTTTTACCAAAGTGGGTGACACTGCACTTTTTGGCATTGAGCTTGAGACCATGGCTCTGACACCAGCCATCTGTCTCAGTGAGGCCCTTCTGTAGGATGTCCACATCATTTGGGGACTTGACTAAGGCTCCTAGTTTGCAGTCATCTGCGAACTTCATTAGCCAGAGGCCTTCTGTGTTAGCCTGTACTTCAGAGAAGTAGATACCAAACAGGAGAGGTCTCAGGATGGAACTCTGTGGTACTCCAATTGTCATTCCTTTCGGGTCAGATTTGGAGTCTGCAACTTTTACAGTGTGGATTCTGTCAGTGAGTCAGTTGGCAACCCATCTTGTGATGTAGGGATTTATACCTAGTTTAGTGAGTTTAGCTATAATTCCAGAATGGCGGATGGTGTCAAAAGCCTTGGCGAGGTCAAGATAGGCTGTGTGAACCATCTTACCCTCATCTACGGCAGTGGTGACTGCCTCAAAGAAGTCAATCAGGTTCAGGAGGTATGATCTGCCTTTCACAAACCCAAACTGGGTGGGATATAGAGTTTGGTGGTTACCAATGTCTTTGTTTATGAGTTCCATGATGATATGTTCCATGGCTTTGCAGACCAGGCTCATCAGGCTAATAGGTCGATAGTTCCCAGGATCAGTGGTGGCTCCCCCTTTGTGGAGTGGGATAATTGTTGCTGTGCACCATTCAGTGGGCACAAAGCCTGATGTGAGGCTATTATTGAACATGGTGCTTAAGTAGGGAGCCAGTTCATTCTGAAGTTCATATAAAACGCAGCTTGGGATGTTGTCCGGTCCCATGGATGCTGTGTTTTTCGCTTTAGAGAGTGCAGCTTTTACCTGTATAGTTGTGATTACAGGGACTCTGCGTTCTTCCTGTATAGATATGGGCCCTTTAGGGGGTGAGAGGGGGGTAAAGTTAGCACTGAAACTATCTGCCAGGATGTTGGCAGTATCAGTTGGTTCTGTAATTTTCATGCCTTTGTGCTGTAACTCAGAGCAGATCTTGGTGTTGCCATCAAGATTCTTGACATAGCTATAGAATGCTTTGTGGTTGTCCTTGGAATTAGTGGCAATTTTGTTTTTGTAGCTAGCTTTGAAGGATCTTATAAGGGATCTCAGCTTCTTACTGAGGATGACCAGGGAGCTCCTCCACTCATGGGATTTTACTCTCTTTTGCAACAGTTTCTTCCTTCTGTTGTACAGTTTGTTTATGGCAGGGGACCACCAGATTGGCTTCCTTTTTTTGGAGGATAGCGTATTGGTTCTGTTTGGGATAGGACGATCCATACACTCATGTAAGTGCTTATAGAGTGCATTTGTGTAGGATTCAGCAGTTGTAACTGTATTGTCCATCTGCATGGGTGTCATGAAGTTCACCACTTCTGTCTTAAGAAGCATGAAGTTGGCTTTGGAGAATTTTTTTTTACTGTGATTTCCTTAATGGGGGTGGGGGCGGGATGTGGATATCAAGGGTGATTAGCTTATGGTCGGATCAGACCAATGAGGAGTTGACATCAGGTGTGGAAAACTGGTCACTCATGATGGTAATGACTAGGTCTAGGATATTGTTGCCCCTGGTGGGGGTGTGGATAAGTTGATCTAGGGCATTGGAGTTTATGAATTCCAGAAAGCATTGAGTGAAGGAGTTGGTACATGAGTAGTTTTCCCAGTTAATGGTGGGGTAGTTGAAGTCGCCCATTATTAGGGTGTTTGGTTGAACCCTAATATTTTCCAGTATATCAAGAAAAGAGGAGTGGGAATCCTGGGGAATGGTGGGGGATCTGTAGCAAGCTACAATTTGGATTGCAGTTTTGCCCAGAGTTAGTTGCACTTGGATAACCTCAGATGCATTATTCTGAGCAACT